>NW_012152807.1:98593-123276 GCF_000956105.1 Propithecus coquereli
ATGCAACAGATATTGATGCAACACTTTGCATGCCAGCTACGATGCCAGGCACTATTTTGTGCCTTTCCTTTACCTCTGCCTAAAAATATTACCCATTATTTATTGAATAAATACTGAGTGTCCAGTGTTTTATACACACTAATTTTATCCTTGGAGAATGCTATGAACTAGGGATATAGATTATAGATTGGAAACTAAAATACAGTGGGTAAGGAATTTACAAAAAAGAAATGAAGGAAGGAGGGAGAGAGAAGAGAGGGAGAGAGAGAGGGAGAGAAGGAAAAAAGGAAAGAAGAAATTCAAATGTTGAAATCCTAACCCCCAATGTGATGGTATTTGGAAGTGGAGCATTTGGGAGGAAATTATGTTTACATGAGGTCCTGCGGGTGGGCCTTCATGATGCAATCAGCGCCTTTTAAAAAGAGACACCAGAGAACTTGTTCTTGCTCTCTTTCTCCCTGCTGTGTAAGAACAGAGAGAGAAGGTGGCTGTCTGCAAGCCAGGAAGAGAGCCCTCACCAGAAACAGATCATGCTGGCACCCTGATGTTGGACTTCTCAGTCTCCAGAACTGGGAGGGATTAAATTTCTGTTGTTTAAGCAACTCAGTCTGTGGTATTTTATAATGACATCCTGAGAAGTCTAAGACACCATTTTTGCTTTACTGAAAAAAGTGCCTAGAACTGGAAGAGAGGGAATTAAAAGAAAAGTTAATCAGCAGTGCCAGCATTTTAGCCCAGATACTAAAATGGAGAATAACATTCAGTTTTCTAAATTTGATAAAGAATCTGATGAATGCCATTACTGAAAAATATCCAAGGTAGCGGAGCTTGCAAATCCAAAGTACCTTTGAAAGTGACTTTAGTCTGATCTTAAAATGTTGCTTAGAATTCCCAGTCTTGCTGGTAGAACATTTTGTAGTAACATTTAGAATATAAACATTTTATTTTTTGCCTGCAGTGAAGAGAGCTGATTCATGATGAATCCCTCTGTCCCTCCTTCACCATATGTCTCTTCCTCATTGCTGATTTCCTGTTGACATTAAAAGGAGCAACACATACGAAGGAGTTAGAAGGAAAGCTTTAAATTTAATGATGAACGCTTTTTAAAAGCAGAGATCAGATTTTCCTATAAAGCCATTTAAAATGCATCGTCAATCATTTCTTTCATATTTTATAGCAACTTGTGTTGGAAGCATCAATATTCCCTTCGCCTCAGTCCCCAAATGTTTAAAAAAAGTATCATAAATAGATGCATTTTTGCAGTGTAATGGGAGGAGGGGGATCTTGTGGGAAGCTGGTAAGACTTTTGATTCAATAACACAGCCTATGAAATCCAGCTCTGATGTCAAGGGACCTTAAGCATTTTGTAGTCACATTTCAGAGGTCTTTTCTTGGTTCCTTTTTGTTTTTCCTTGATCCTATTTCATACATTGTAATACATTTTGAGTTATCTCAGTGAGATGACCCAAATCTATTTATCACTATATCTATATCACAAAAAATTACAAATGGGATGCCTCACCAGCATGAATTATAGATAATCTGCTATTGCAAAACCCCAAATATTTTCTGATTTGTCTGATTTTTAGTAGAAAGGTCAATATAAGATCTAAATTTTATATGAATTAACATGGCTTAGATATTTAACAACATTATAGCCTTTCATCTCTCTTTGCCTATTTTTAGAAAAGGAATACATGTTAAAGTTAAAATTAGTGGAGAAACTTATTAGTAATACATTTTTACTTTGTTTCAACACAAGATTATTATTAATGGTTTTAACCATAGGAAATTGCCAATATTTGATCATTTCAACCTATTAAAAAACCTTGACAATTTCAAATGGTTCAATCTAATAGTATGACACTATTTTAAAAGTGATTGTTTATTCTATCATTGGACTATTTGAATTTTGATATACAGCACTTTTCTTCAGCATCAGGCTTTTGGTTCTAAAAAGTCCAATTATACATAAGAGAACGTATAATTGAAGATTTTAAGATCATATGGGAGAAACTTGGTGAGGAAGATTGCTGTTTACTGGGAGCCAATGGAAGTCCTATTCAGTAAAAACCATTTTGAGCATTGCCAATATCGATGACATTTTTGCATCTCCAATTAGAAATAATGGGTCTTAACCATCAGTTTCTATGTATTGCCCTTATTGGTCAGAGAATTTCGGGATCCCTTCCCTTTAATTCCCCTTCCCCATACTGATATGAAAGAATTTATTTTGTTTTATTGCAGATAATATGCATAAAGGCCAGTGCTTAGTTTTTCATTTCTTTCATTCTTCTTGTGTGCTAGGCATTGTTCTAAACACTAGGGTCATCAGTATGGACAGATCAGACAGGGTCCCTGCTCCCAGAAGCTTGCATCCTGGTGAAAACAGGTAAATACATAAGATGGCTCCAGTGTAATGAGAGGCCATGGCCAGAAGGGGGCATAAGAGGCTCTCTCAGATGGACTGGTCAGGGCAGTCCTCTGGGGGAGACATTTGCTCGGTGGCGTGAATGACATGGAGCCATACTGCCATAGAGGTGCTCTCAACTCTGAGGGATAGGAGGCTGCAACAAGGCAGGATTTTTGAGAAACAGAAAGAAGGCCAGCATCCATGAAGGAGAGAAGGGTGTGGAAAATGACAGCGGAGGAAAATGAGAATGGAGGTAGGAGATTGGAGTAAAGGGACTATGCAGAATATTCAATATCTTTTTGATTTTTTTCTCCATTAGTCACTATTGACTTTAGCCATTCTATTTAAAATTATTTGGTGATGAGTACGAGGGTTAGATAATATGTGCCTAACCTATTCATCTTGCATTTCTTTTCCCTCAAGTTTCTTTATGCTTTCTAAGACTCATTATCCAAATCTCAACTAGGGTTCTGTCATCTGGCTTCCCCCGTGTTCCTTTCATGTTTTCTCCCATAGGAGTGACTCACAGTCTGCATGCACTAGACCCACATTTTTAGAGTACACTCAAAATGAATTCACATGCTGAAATAAAGGAAACCGTTGAGATGGGGTGAAGGGACTTACTTTGTTAAATCCTAGAAAACCAATTTAATTGAGATGAAGGAGAGATATTTAAAAATCAGAAAAAAGAGACTTGGGACAATGGAAAGATTTAACTAGATACCCTGAATGAACATATCTCAAGTGTTCATTCTCTGCATGTTTTTGCAACAATCCTGAATATTTACCAAAATAACCTATAAAAAGGTATTCCATAATTTATGATTTAAGTAATTATAATTTTTAATTTTAGTGTGACTAAATCAGAATTTAAGAAATACAATGGTTAACATGTTTATACAAATTTTTCATTTACAATTTAAATTATATTTCAAGTGGAAAAGGGAGCTCTCTTCTGAATACAACTGGATAAGTTGTAGAATTCTCACTTGCCATGAGAGGTCTGCATTTGATTGTCATAATTTCACAGGGTACCTCTCTCTTAACCTTTAGTACTATGACTGGAATTAAAGGGACAGACAGTAAATACTTGTTTACTGAATAAATGGATAAAATAATGAAGATATAACTTGTAAACATAATGCAAATATAAATACTATATGTTAAAATTATGTTAGTAAGGAAAATTATGAGCTTACTCTGTATTTACACCACTAACAAGGAACACTTATGAGTTCATTTAAATGTTTGTGTTTTAAGCATGGCTTTCCTTTGCATGTGTTTTCTTAAAGAAATGTAATCTTGGCTCATGTGATCAAATTGATACACTACTTGTATGGTTAAAGAATCTATTGGTAATATCTTTATTGGTTTACTTTTTTAGATTCATTTTTCATGCAAAGGTGGTATTTTGCATTGCTTCATAGAATTAGTAAATTAAATGTATAAATGAAACCGTTTGTTCATTGCCAAGTTACTGAGAGTCGTCGTAGAAGTAGGATGCACAGGACTAATGTTTTTATTGGCACACTTTTCCACTGACTACTGCCACTTTCCAGGACTGTTAAATTGAATCAAGAGAGTACAAACTAGCCATAAAACACTTTTATCTGCTTATCAATTTCAAAGCATCTTAACTTCATGAAAATGACAAAGTCTCATTGTTCTCTGACAGATCTTCCTTCTGAATTAGATTACTTACTCATCGTAATATCTATGGAATTCCTGAATAAAATTCTAGTAGAGGAAAACTTTGAAAAGTAATTTGAGAAAATAAGTTATGAAGTTAAAAGGATTCAAAAACCCCATGAAATTTTTTATAGCTTCAAAAATACCAGCCATGTTTTGGTATCTTATATAATAAAACTTCACATATATGGGTTTTCTAAAATATTGTAGTATCCATTTATTTGCACATAGAGCTGGAAAGTTTAATTACTATCCACCTCTAAATTATATGTTATAAACTGATATTTTAAAATCACTAATGTTATGCTTTACTCTACATGAAGATCTTTACATTTTATTATTGCAGACTCATGCAGTGGGTTTTAATGTTTAAAATATCAAAATAATTAAATATAAGGTATAATATTTTATTGAAGTATTCTCTTTCACATCTTTCTATATTTATTAGCTAAATTTATTAAAATATTTAGATTTAACAATCAAAACACAGAAACCAAACATGATTCTGTAGAATTCTATTTTCTGTTTAAATTTGTTTTAATGTAAAACATGTCACTCAGAAACATTTAAAGTCAATGTGGACATCTACTTTCATGGTGTTTATATGTTTTTATAAATAGTCACAGAGCATTTGTTAAGATTCTGTGAGTTACCTTCCTATTTTCAGAGATTTACCAGGTGTTCATTACCTTTTGTTTTTCGTCTCTAGATATCCCTTAGTGGTTATTTCTATATCCATCAATCCTCATTTGCCCCAGTTCCATAGTAACTCAGATGTTAAAGTAACAGCAAATGAGACTTTACTAATGTCAGATTTGCAAGTCCAAATAAATTATGTTTACATATTTCCTTTTGTTTGTATATTTATTCTAAGTCCTTCAGTCAATTGATAAGGCATAATTTGCTTCACGAAAACCCTTGTCTTTTCCCCAAAGGATTGTGTTTGCTCATTTTCCCTGAACTTTCTGTACATTTTAAGGACTGTCTGGGGTTCATTATAAGTGTCCCATGAAACTATATTTTAGCTTTATTAAATTCTAGATTGTTTTTGGCCTTCAGACGTTGAGGACTTGGGCAAACTTTATGTTTTAATGACTGAATTTTCTTTTTATAGAGAAGAATTTTTTTATTTCATCACCAAGTTTTATGCTTTGTTCTCTCTTTTTTGTATTTTTATAGAGTTACTGTTTTGTTTAAGGTTTTCTGTTGTCATTTTTTTTAAAGCTGTGGTCCATTTCTTCTGAGCTTTCAACAAGTTGCATTTTTTGTTTGTCTGTTTGTTTATTTGTTTGTTTTTGTGAATACCTTCCAAGCTTCTGATGGCTCTTATTTATATAAATAAATGAAATAGTCTCAGGAAAAAAGATTTATAAATGTGTGCATGGTGTATATCTACTTTACACAATAAGGACCCCATTTAAATAAATGACAGATTGATTAGATACAATTATAACTTGTCAGAAATTGTTTTCTAAAGACATTTTTTCTAAATATCCCTATCCATAAATCAGCTCATGAGGATGTGAAAAAAACCTGCCCTCAACAAATATAAATTCCTTTTAGTGAGTTTTATTTTAAGTTCGTAGGAAATGCTTCAGTGCAGTGGTCTCCAAACATTTTGGCACCAGAGACCAGTTTCATGGAAGACGATTTTTCCATGGACGGGGGTTAGTAATGGGGAGGTGTGGAGCTCAGGTGGTGATGTACAGCCCAGTTCCTAACAGGCCGTGGACCTCTACCGGGCCGCAGCCCAGGGGTTGGGGACTGCCGCTTTAAAGTCTTTAAAAAATCAGGAAAGATTTTAGATTTTATATGGATACTTTATTTCAGAAATTGGCACTCGCTGAAAGCTTAAAGTAGTAGGTGGAGAAAACTCAAGTCTGGCTTTATTTCTAGCTACATTGAGCTGCTTGCATTCTCCAACCAGATTCACACTTTTATTTATCTCCCTTGCTCTCTCCCTACCACTCCCTCCTACCCCAATCCTTTGACCACGTGTTTCTCAAGATTCTTCTGTAGTATCCCTGACCCCTCAAAGTAGGCTTTGCTGTCACCTTGGGGGCTTCTCTGGAAACCTGAGTTTTGCCCCATCAGACTAATGTGCGAATGAGTGGGGTTTTTTATGCTCAGTGCCCCCTTCCAGCCTATGAGCTCCTCGAGGGCAGGGATGCTGCCTTCTTCATCATAGCATGCTCAGTGCCCAGTGTGGTACCTAACCCATGGCAGCTGTCCGTGGCTCAGCCAACACATGCGTTGAGGAAGGAGCACCAAGCCTGGAGTGTGAAGGCGGTAGGGAAAGAAAGGACATACCGGGACAGTTGGCAGATGAGCACAGAGTTGACTAAAACCTTCACAGTATAGGAAGCACAATAGAAGGGGACGATTTGTAGAATGATATATACAAAGACAAACTCAAAGATAATAAAGGAATCAATGTGGAGACTAGAAAATCAGATTGTTGAGAAAATGGGGAGTTTAGTATAAGAGAAGATGGTAGGAGAAAGATGGTTTTGCAAAATAATCACATTTAATTTGGTTTGGTGGTGTGTTATCCAATCGGAGGTGACCTGGAAAGATTCCCAATGTGGTATTGATGGGAAAAACTCCAGAATTTGACAGGTAGGGTCATTTGTATGCTGGCGAGAACTAAAATTGTAAAGAGCAGATAGATAGAGTAGCTTTAGGTTTTGGATACTTATTGAAAAGGAAAAGAGAAAGTGGGAGAGCCTTAAACTGTAACTTAAAAAAGAAGAGCCGATTCTAGAGAGCAGAAAATGAGACTTGAATGAAAAGCCACAGATGCAAAATAAAGTGTACCTGATGTTTGATAATAATGGTAATGTTGATAAAAAAATGATAAATAGTGCATAACATGGGCCAGGCTTTTATTATTTAATTTAAACCTCAACACAACCATCTGGGGAAGATTTCATTGTTTTCCCCAGAGAGATCAACAGTGACTGACAGGTAACACACCCATGGTCTCAGAACTACTTAATTTTGGAGTTGGGAATGGAGTCTAGGTAGAAGCTCTCTAGAGTCTGAAAAGATCACCCACCACCCTCTAGTCTAAGCTTTAACCAAACACTAGGCGACATTTATGCTGTAGCCGTACTGAGCTTAGAAAGTGTATTTGTTTTACCTCATTTATCTTTAGAAAATCTGCAAGATAAGCAGAAAAAGTGTTACCATCCTAAATTTAAAGGCAAAGAAACAGGCTTAAAGGAAACAGATTTTTCCCAAGGATTCACAACCTGTAATGATCCGGCCTGAGCCAACAACAGCTTTTAGTTTTTATTTTATTTTTTTTTTTTGATTTCAGGGTATTATGAGGGTACAAACATTATGTTACACTTTATGTCTTTGCCTCACCCAAGCGAGGGTTAGAGGCATGCCCTTCCCCCCTACAATGCTCCCCATGTCCTTTAGTTGCGGGTTTACCCTCCCATCCCCCTAATTCCTGGAGAGTATTACTGCCATGTGAGCACCCTAGTGTTCATCAGTTAGTACCAATTTGATGGCGAGTACAAGTGGAGCCCATTCTTTGGATCTTGTGGTACCTCACTTTGGATAATGGGCATGATAAAGCTTTTAGTTTTAATAATGTGGCAGGTTCCACTAAATCATGCTACCTCCATAGAGAATGTTCCTTTAGGAAAAGAATATTAATGCCAGTATTTTTATTATAAAACATGAAGTGTTTGTGTGTCTGTTCATGTATGCATACATTCACTATAGCCTATTAGGCCCCATTTTATCATTTTCAAAGGTTGTAGGAAAAATTATATTCTTACATAATGAGTCTATATATCAAGACAAGCAAAAGGTATTTTGTGAAAAGTTTTATCATTATGGATTCTAAATGTTGAAAGCATATGGCTGCATTTTAAAAACCTCTCTACATGAGGTGTTCCTGAGTGTGGTATTTTGTGTGCAAAGTTAGTTAATAACAGCTGCAGGCCAGTGTTCCTGGAGGAACTCTCATTTTCTTTCAGTATTGCCGGTGTCTTTGAACAAGTGAAGTGAAGCCACATGGGAAACCTATGAGTTTGTGTTCTTCCTTTTTAAGTGGAGCCTTCTAACAATGGCTAATAATCACAACTGGTAACAGTCTCTAAAAATTTACCAGTAATGATTAGATGCTATCAACAGATTATTGCTTTCTCTCCAGGTCTTTTTTTTCCCGCTCAACCACATATAGAACTCTATTGAAAATAATTTGCCCCAACCAACTGTTCTACAGCACTTCTAGCCATGTTTCCATTCATTTCTAAGGCTTCTGACCTAAATCACTAACTTGAAGGGGTTGTAGGAGAGGAGGCAGTGCTGGAGGATAAAGGAAGAAAATGTTTTTGCGTCACTGCTCCAGGGTCCGTGCTGTGCTAATGACCTGTCACTCACCTCGTCTACACTGCAGCCCTGCAAAGTCACTCCTTTATGTCCATTTATACCAAAGAGGAAACGGAGGCTAGAAAAATGAAATAGCTTGTGCAAAGCCGCCCAGGGAGTAAGGGAAGTAGATTTAAACCCATGTTTGACTCTGAACGTCATGTCTTTGATCTCTGTGCTTACAGACTCTTGGATTCAAATTCATTTTTAGTATGTATTTTAGAGTCCGTATTGTGAAATGGGACTCTAATATTTTGTGAAACACACACACAGAGAATATCTGTATATAAATATACAGAATAATTTAAAGTAAATGCCTGCATATCCGCCACTCAGGAAGATGGAAACCTCTACATGAGTCTTCTGGTGTCTTTTCTGGTTGTACCCACCTCTTCCCTACCTAGAAGAAAATACTGTTCTGACTCATGGTAATCATTTAGTTGCTTCTGTTTTCCTTCTTAAAACATGTTTTTAATAAGATTTTTGTTATTGTTAGCTAAGGAAACTTAGTTGTATTCCTGTGAGGGGAACTGATATTCTAGGAAGGTATGCAGGGATATGCTTATTATGTTTTGTTGGCTGTTCTCACATTAAAAATCATAGATCTTAAAATTTGAATTCAAAAGACCGTTTCTAGGCCTTTGAGTGCCCCTAAGTGGCCATAACAGAAAATACAGGGTTTTACAACTCTTGGGCTATCTCTCCTTCCATCTATTTAATATCAACTAGACTTTCACTGGGTTCCTGGCCTAGCTTCTGCAACATTCTGCATCCTTTTTTCCCATTAAACAAGGACTCCTAGGACTTTAATTCGACTCTTCTGACAGAAGGGCATTTGTGTGGTATTAATTTTGCATGGGAAATTGCTGACAAGTTACAGTGGCATCTGTCCCGCTGGCCACTTGGACTCCACTTTAGCTCTTGTCACTGCAGTTGTCAGTATCGATTGGAGGTTAGGTAGAGCTGTGGCCGGAGAGTTGCTGGTCAGTGAATCTGTGTTGTTTTTGTTCTACGTTCACGGAGCTTTGCATCTTAGGAAGGAAGCCCATTTGCTGTGGTTTCGTTATGAGCTGTCAGGTCCTCTAGGACGCAGGTGGACATTTTGACTCTTACTCTCTTTGGAGGCTACTTCGTGTGGATTAGGCTGTCTTCGAACACTTGCAGTTTGTGGACTTGTATGGGGCATGTGGAGGTGCTGTTAGCAGTGGAAAGAATGTAATTTAATATCACTTTAAGACTCATTCTTGGTGGGAGTTTATTGGTTGGTTCCTCTGCTTGTTTCATAATCAAGGCAGAAATTCTTTTTTCGTGTGTTTCCATGGAGTCTCATGTGTGGCCCTAATTTTTTTAAATGTTGAAAGAGTGGATTCTAATTTAAACTGTTACCTGATATTTTGAAAGATAGTCTTTTTAATGGGAAATTTAGTTCATTCACATATTCAGCAGATATTTATGCGAGGGGCTGTTACTTGTCAAAGTTATTGGCGTAAATAAGGCAAACAGTTTTTATTTTCATGACACTTATGTTCGGTAGGGGAGAACCTAGAAGTAACAACAACATACATGACTACATTTTTGAAAAGCAGATGTGACCATTTTAGATAGCAATCAGTAATGTGAAGAGAATAAATAAGATCACAGGATGGAGTGGGAAAAGGGAAGAGCTGTGTTAGGTAGGAGGGTCAGAGAGGCATCTGAGGGTAAGACATTTCAGCTGAGTTCTAAAGGCAAAAAAGGAATAAAAAATCAAACCACATTTGAGACAGGGACCAGAAAATGCAAGAGCACCGTGGCATAAATTTATCTTGTTGCATCTAAGTAACAAAAAGAAGATTACTAGTGAGAAGAGAGTAGTAAGAAGTGAGGTTGGAGGGTGAAGAGGGACCAGGTCCTCTGAGGCCCTTCAGGCCATGCCTAGATTTTATCTGTGGGGGGGTGGACAGCAGCAGAGGGCGTTAAAATCAATCCACCTTATGTTTTAAAGAAACAGAGAAAACAAATTATATTTTCATTTAGCTTTTTTAAAGAAAAACTAAAATTAAATCAATGGGACCATTTATATGAGTTTTCACGATTGTATAGGACATACAATATTGGCTGTATCACAATGAAGCAGGCACAGACCAAGCGGTTGAGAAAGTACAATGGAAGGATTACTATTTTTAGATTAGTGCACATTTTCTCAAAGCTCTTTCTTGTTCATTTCACATGTTCCTTGCTGACGCTCCTTTTCACAAGCTAGACCATCGGAGAGTTGCCTGCTTATGCTCAGCTGTGTGGTTTTGGTCCCAATACAGTCATTTGGCTACTAGCCCTTGACTTCCTTGAGGGATATTGGAAGGTGCCGCTGTGACATCTACTCTTGTATTTATGTGTAAATGTTGCTGAGGACATTATGCACCGTTTCATGATGCGGCCTCTCAGGCAGATGTGCTCTCTGCTGCAGCGTCAGGGGAAAAATAACGTGTTTTTCGGGCATAGCTGGTATGTTTTTAATCTCAAAGACAGGGCATCTTTTCTCTTTGCCAGGAACACAACTAAATTTATAGTTTACCCCTTATTTGGGACGAGGGTTTCTGTGGATGAATGACACTTCATTTAGCTAAATAACCACAAGTTACTTATCTATTAATATTTATTTATGCATCCTATTGTAGCAAACACATTTTTTTAAACCACCTAGAATCCTTTCAGTATCCAATAACAGAATATGAAAATACCATAAAACTTGCTCACCATCCTCCTCCACTGCCAGGCCTGTATTCTCATTATATTTAAACTACGACTAACAATACTTTGGCCTTTCTTTAGGTCTTTAATTTCCTTAGAGCACAGGCCACGTGTATCTAAGGAGTGATGTATTCTTCCCTTTAACCACAGCCTGTACATTGAGGTCCATGCCATTGACACACACACTGACGCTTGCTAAGTCCCTCTTGTATGCCGAGAAACCATCCAGGAGAAACCCAACTTCTTGTGTCTTAAACAGACTCTGCTGATCACTAAAGATGACGATAGATCACAAAGCTCTTAGTACTTGAACTGTGTTACATGGGTAGTCTTATATCATTATCCGAGGAATTTTCTTTTTCCTATTGTGCAAAACATTTTTCTCAGACCCCAGAAATATGTTAAAGATAGGATCCTTCTCTAACACATGTCATATTTTCTTCAAGATAATTTCTACAACAACGCCTTCTTGTGCTTTCAGAAAAAAATAATGCCAGGGGAAGAAACATTCATTAACATAAAAAAGTTGACTTTATACGTCTAGAATATAGGTATTCTTTGTAGGCAGAGAAGGGCGGGGGCTAGGAAAATTGGATGCTAGGATATAGCTTCATGCCTCTATGTTTAAAGCAAATACTTGTTTTTTCTAAGACAGAGCAGCCCGCCTGGCAAAAAAGCAGGAATGGAGGGGCAGAACACATCTTTTATGGAAGTCAGATAAATTTCATGCTCTTTAACATCGGCTGTGACTGCAGGCCTTTCGCCGCAGTCTGGCTCCCTCCCCAGTGGGAACAAAAAAGGAAAAGTGATTAAAGTTCCCTCAGTAATAGTCAGCAGGAGGCAATGGTCTTGGCTTCTTCCACAGAGGCAGAGAGAGAGAGCTTTAACAAGACTCGTGAGAGTTCTTTGAAGAAAAGAAGTTACGACGCGAAGGGCTGGTACAGTTCTGTCGTAACATTTCTTCATTTCCTCTACTTCGTATGGCTTCTTTGACTTTTTGGAATAGCGTCACCCTCTTCATTAAAATGTTCCTGATAAAAGGAGAAAAGTGAAGTTGGGCTCCTAGCTGGGGGTTCGCTGTGCTCTACTGTGAATGAGAGTGTTTGGAACTTGACTTCTATAAGACATTCAAATTGATACAAATGATAACTAAATCCAGTGTGTGTGTGTGTGTGTGTGTGTGTGTGTGTGTGTGTGTGTGTGTGCGCGCGCGCGCGCGGGTGAGAGAGAGAAAGAGAGAGAGAGACATCACACACACAGGGAATACGAATGAATGAATGAACACAAGCAAGGATTTTTTTTTTCTGTATGGTAGGTGGCCTGGGACTTTGGACAGCCAGAACTGCCTTTGCCTCAGTCCAGTGAACTGGCTGGAGCCCCTCACCCCAGCCCCTGCCCAGGACAAAACCACTGGACCTTTCTCCTCTCTCTCTTTAAAAAGGGGGGAAAAAAAAGTTTGCAATCAGTATTCAGACATTCATATAGCTAATAGGATTAGGGGTGTTACAAAGGGATTTGAACAAGGTAATTAGTTTACTGCTTAGTCCACAGCAGAGCAAGCAAAATCCTTCTGAGAAAAGGCAGACAAAATAGGTCAGAAAATGTGTGGGAAATGAGGTAAGACCTCTCAACAAGGACCACGATCAACTGGAATATTATGAAAGGGCTCCAGAGCCTTCATTCATTGCTGCAGACTGCCTTTTTTTTTTATAACTTGGCTACCAGAGGTGTGAAGAAAAGTGACTTACTTAATGTTAGAGTTAATGGGTGTTGTTCCTGGACGCTGAGTATTCTGTTCCAAGTGTATAAATGCTGCCTTCAAAATATTTCTCACAACGTGATACAAAGAGAATGTTTTGGAAAATCTGAAGAGCTCTTATCAGGCATTTTACAAGCTGGAAAAAATTATACAATTAGGAGAACTCAAAAAAAATCTGTGATTTTCTTGAATAGATTCATTACTTTAATTGCAAAAATATATTGCAAACAGAGATGTGAGGGGTGTGTCCTATGCTTAATTAAGGTACTTACTTAAATCCTTGTACTCTAATTTGCGCAGTTTTCACTGCAGGAGAATATGCTTAGGAAGAGTCATGTGAATTAAAACAAATTCACGAAGAGTGTATATATTTTTTTTCATTATGGCCACATGGCTTTCCCCCACCTCCTCCCTACCTTCCTAAAAACTAGTGTTATCGATTGTACTATTACTATCTATGAGTTAAGGAATGCTTCCAAAGGAATGCCAGAGAAAAATATCTTCAGTGTCTCTGTATGTATGTAGATGCCACATACGTTATTTAGTTAGCTGCTGAATCTTACAGCAACCACCAGCCAGATCCAAGCCAACAGAAGCTGCTGGGAAGCCTTTTGGACTGGCACTGGCACTGTTGACTTAAGACAGGTAGAGGAAACAGCAGACATTTCTGCCTAATGAACTATCCACTGGCTCCGTAGAAGTGGATCTTTCATTATCTACCTATAGGTGAAAGAAAGAAGGTTATTAGCTGACAAAAGAACTTGTTAGACATGGAAAGCAATTAAACTTCAGAATAGCATATTGTTAAAATATGATGTGATAATTACCGTAAATAAAGAAACCCAAATGTGTGTTTTCATATTCCCAGAGTGTGGTATGTTTTTATTCCTTTCGCGCATTTACTCCTGGACTACACTGTGCTATACACAATACATTGCATATTCTTTACATGTCATGATAAAATGTCATATTATTTTCCTTCTGCACAAATATGAAGCTATATTTTGCCATCATATCCTGAGACCGTGGCTTAGTTTTAGGGTACAATTTGAAACTAACCTCCTAAAAAAGAGAGAGTAATTCAGGGCCATTTTCTATGGTTGGGCAAGTTGCTCTCTGAAACAAGAGTGCCCAACCAGCCAGTGGGTTTTTCACTCTGGCTCTCCTCTGCTGGCTGAACTGTCTGTGCCAATTTAGCTGTAACTTATCTATCTCTTTATAATTGACTCAAAGATGCTCTGTATACTATGGTGGATTTCAAATGATTGGTACTCATCTTTAATCACTGTGAGTGATGCATATGTTTAGAGGGTAAAGTTCTTCAAATGACTAATTCTGACCCCAGATCATTTTATTAATAGATGGTTTCTGAAAAAGTTTTCTTAGGCTTCTCTTAGTAAAGACTCAGAACATCGAATACTTATATAAAATTTAAATTGAATTAAAAGGTTCTAGACTCTCTTGTGAGTAAGGCTTCATGTTTTTGGATTTGGAGAAGTAACAATATGAATAACAGTGTTCCTAATCTTCGGGGGATGGCCATCTGGAAAAGGACGATGTTGACCCTGAAGAGAATGACACCAGCATTTGTTACTTTTTTGTTTTTTTGATAATGCTGGTAAGGATGTGGAGAAGGGGGAAATCTTACATACTGTTGGCGGGAATGTAAATTAGTACAGCCATTATGGACAACAGTATGAAGGCTCCTCAAAAAATCAAAAATAGAACTACCATATAACCCAACAATCCAACTGCTGTATGTATAGCTGAAGAAAATTAAATCAGTATATAGAAGAGATATATGCACTACTGTGTTTATTGTAGGAGAAAACAATTCTGTTCTTCAAAGACTCAGGTAAAGCTTGCATGAATTGCTATGCATTTTGACATACAAATACTGTCTAAATCTTTAGTGATTAATGGTAATATTACACACAGAAATTTTTCTGGTCTGGAATTTTGGCATTAATCTGCATTCTAATAACATATTTCTATGTTATTAATTATTCTTAGAATTATTTATTTCAATTACTGCCTGATAGTATTGAACTACAATCAATGTACCCTAGCCTCTATTAGCAGACATTTAGCTTGTTTTATATTTTTTTAAATAAAAAGTGCTTCGAAGAACACATTTGCTCATAAAAATTTTGGCAACATGGCTTATTATTTTCTAGGGCTAGATTCCTGAGATCATTCATTCATTATTTTATTCATTAGTTGTGAGAAAATTATATATATATATATATATATATATACACACACACACACACACACACACAGCTTTTTTGCTAGGGAATTGATTGTAAGTGCTCTCTGAAGTCTAGGTGTTTACAATTTCTAGTTAGTATGACAACCAGTGGTCCATGCACTCAGCAGGTATCAATTGATCCCTACATTCAAGGTACAATCTTGGACTCTACTGAGAGAAAAGATGAAAAACTTAAGGGCCTAGAATTCAAGGAGTTTGCAGTTTGGTAAGACAGTACAATTTAGTACCAAAATGAGTATGGATCAGAGAATAAATGCTTAGGACTTTAGAGACTAGTGCTAAAAAAGTTATTATTAAATGAGTGTGGCTCAAAAAATAATGCTGTAAGATTTTGGAGAAGGAACTAAACATCGTAGATTAGAGTGGTTAAGAAGGGACATACTGAACTGGGTCTGGAAAAAACAGACGTACTTCCATTAAGTGCAGAACAGGAGATTTCATTTAGTGTGGACGGAGGAAATTTCATATGAGAAGGAGGTGAATAAAATCTTAGAAATCAATTAGGAATCTTTCATTTGAAGGATGATAAGATGTTGACTCTAACCAAATCTGAGCATTCCAGATGAAGCCATAAGTTTAAGCAAATAGGTAAAAATGGGTTCTGGCCTGCCTAGAAGTTCAGACTAAATATTAACTTTATTCTGTCATTAAAAGTTGTCCTATGTAGATTTTGTGCAGAGAAACTCAGTTTTCTGTACATTTGTGGTATGACTAGGAGTAGAGATGGAAGAAAAATAGTATACCATAGAGTAGCCAAGTGCAAGTGGGAGTTAATAAATGTCCAGGTTATAGAGGGAATTGGAGAGTTGAATGTTAGATAAGCAGTTTTTTTCCAGTGAGCGAGTGAATGAGCTGACATTTATTGAGTGTCCACTTTGTAACAGGCTATGTATGGTGCTTCTTACAGAGTTTAACTCACTGACTTGAACTTAGTCTTCTTTGTTAGCTTGGAACCTTCCACATCATAATAAACATTCAAAACATAAAAGTCCTGATGGTGTAAGACTTCAGATAAATGATTATTAGGAATCATCATTTTCCAGAGTAAAGGATTAAGAATAAAATAAGATGATCTTCCTTCACAAAATATTCATTAGCTTCCCCAAAGTCACACCACCTTCTTTATACGTACAATTCAACTAAAAACCGTGTGTGTGTTGGGCAAACAGTGCTTCAATACACATATCTAGCTCCCATCATTCCACCATATATCCATCCCTAGGCCCTTGCTGTGTTGAACATCTGCAGTCCTCCCAGGTGAAGCTCACCAGGCCATGTATTTTGTGAAATTTCCTGGATTCTGGGATACTTTGAACCTCAGGACCACTACAGTATGAAATCTGAAAGCATCAATATTTAGTATTGAGAGTGGCTTGCTCACTGGAAAATATTATACTCCTTTTCTGAATATTTATCTTCTGATTTGATCAACATGAAACATCAGATTTATTAAAATCACTTACTTCTATCAGGAGTTTGGAAACTACCACTTACAAGTGAAATCCTGCCCTTTGCCTGGTTTTGTGCATAAAGTTTAATTGGGACACAGCCATGCCCATAGTCGGTGGCCGCTTTCAAGCTACAAGCACAAAATGGAGTAATTGCTACAAAGACCATATAGCCTGCAAAGCCTAAAATATTTACTGTCTGGTCCTTTACAGAAATCGTTTACTAACCTTTTATTTATATCAATTGGGACAGGGATGGAGGCACAGTTTAACAATTTAACCCATGATGGCCATTTATTCCATTAATGGTAGGGCTTTGATTCAAACTTGGATTCCAGAGCTCACAATGTACTAACGTCCGAATCCATACATGGATTTAGTAATATGCAATTCTGCCATCAACTCTGTTAGAAACTATAGGTAAATAAGAGGCCAGCTCCTGCCCTTGAGGAACTCAACACATAGCAGGAGAAAAATCCATCATAAAGTTAAGACCTATGATTGAAAAGTGCTCAGAAAGCAGCTCACTTGCCATTTTTAATTATATAAAGCTTTCCATCTATTAGGTTTATTTTGCCAAAACCTTCTAATGAAATAGTTCCACCATTTAATTTAATTTTCAGTGGGGTTGCCAGAAGTGCAATTAATTGTTAAAAGTTCCAAGTATAAAATGTTGCTTTGGAAAGCAGTCTGCCCTATCTTTACATACCATTAAATTTGATCATATGCTTGTCATCCTGGAAGAACATCTTGATATACTTGAAGAAACATCGTAGGGGAAATAAAAAAAAAAAAAATACACCTTCGGTACTACACTGTAGGGTTTCCAAATACAAATGTTAGCATGATTGGGTTATACCAATCCATCATTAGGTTGCATCTCCCTGGAGTTGAAACTACATCTGGGCTTGGCAGGGATACATTATCACTAGTCAGAGTAGGGACTATGTGTCAGTCTCTCAAAGAAGATATATGGTCTTGTGTTCTATTAGGATTGGATATGCTTATGTTGCAGACTTTAAATCAATTTCTGAAACCTTTTTACAGATGTTGCCTGCTGCAGGTCTGTAAATAGCATAGTATATTGTGAACCTCGGCTAGTGCATAGAGCCTAAAAAACCGCTGAAATATGGGGCAATAGAAAACAACACAACAAATGAAAATGGGACTGCTCAAAATTTGCTGAAATGATCTTGTCTATTTAATGACATCATTTAAACAAAATTACCTCTGAATTTGACATTGCCATTTTCTTGGATTAATGCAGAAACATAGTGATTTTAAAATTCTAGAAGTTTCTTTTGTAGCCCTTATTATTTAATATGGATTGGATTTATTTGTGAAACGTGGTATATTTTGAGATACATTTCATTCCTTAAATATCCAGCTAAAATGCATTTAATCGTACTCTAACATTTGGAAGCATGGTGAGCGTAAGTGTTATTCACCTGTGAAGGAGTGAGGATGCCCAAATAGAACCAGGCCTTTGCAAGCGTTTTAGCCTCTCTGTATATCCTGAGCACAAAATTTCACTACAGTTAAAATTATAACCCCAACCCCACAAAAATAGCTTTGTGTTACCAAGACATTTTACTCAGGGTCACAACAGGATTAACTGAAAATGCTGAGGCTTCCGTAGGGGGGGAAATCATTTATAAACAGCAAACTTCTAGCTAATAGACGAAGTGATTTCAATACTGACTTTAAAGCCCCCCTCAACCAGGAACTGGTAAAAATCTGTGGTCGGTGTGGAAAAAGGAGCTGCTGTGTCCTGCTTCAGTTTAGACCCTCTTCTTTTACAACCTGGATTTTATGTCATTTACTGATGACTTTTTTTAAACTCATACATTTTGTGGCCCAGGCTCAGGTGACCATTTCCTTAGCATAGGTTCTTTTATACTACTGGCAAAGAATTTTCAATCTTCGACTTAAATTTGCTTCAAATACACAATTTCAGAGCAGACAACGCTTTGTCTAGGTAAGCCTGTTTGCTTCCAGTATGGATTTGCCGCAATATAATAACTGTACTGTTAACTGAGGAAGATATTCCGTCATTCAAACTCTCTCCCTCTTCCTCTCCCACTTCCCTTTCCCCACCCCCCACGCAAAAATATATGCACATATATCCAGTACACAAACACATGCCCCAAATCCAGTACCCTCTCTGCCTCTGTGAGTTAAGGCTATGATAGCTTTTGGGGCTTGCTTGGAAGAGAGAAACTTCCAAACCACAGAAAAGCTTTATAAAAGCCTGTCCTACCTGCTGACAACTCAGACTGTGGTATTTCCCTTGTAGATCATCAGACATTCCATCTACTGTACAACAGACCAGAACTTTACTCCTTACCCTTTATTCCACTCTATAAGGCCCATAAAGTACTTTGTTGAGGAAAAAAAAATTCTCTGAGTAATTATTATTTCCTAGGTATAATTTAGCCTAGTTAGAGATCCCAAAACATACTTTTTAAATCATTTTAATAAAACGAGCATATAAGAACATTACAACAAAATAAGTTATTTAATCAAGACATATGTAAATTGCTCTGCAAGAACAGAGGAAGAAAAGTATAAATGTTATAGTTGAGAATGGGGAGGAAAAAGTTGGGGGAAAGGCAGACTGGTTGAAATGGGATCTCAGTGAGCTTATATTTCTTCATTAATGGAGAAAGGATATGTGGGGGAGGGGCAGGTAAGCAAGTTCAGTGTGTTCAAAGGCACCTAGACAGATGGAGGCAGGCAGGGCGTGTTTAGAAAAGGGACCAGTTTTAAGAAATATATGGAACACGGATGAGGCTACGTTGTGAAACTGAGGAAGGAGCAAAACAACATTTCCCAGACTTTGAAAGCTCTACAGCATAGGAATGAGGGGCCCACACTTGTGTATTAAAAAGTTACTCAGGTAGTGCTACGGAGGATGCCTTGGAGAGGACGTAGACTGGAAGCAGAGTTTTAACATTCGTTGTGAGATTATCTTGAGAGGAAAGAAGAAAGCTTGGGAGGCCTTGATGTATCGCTAGTAAACTCCAACAGATTTCCCTTGTAATGGAAAGGGTGGCTAAAGTTTCATGCCTCCTTAATATTTTTCTAGGGAGTATTTAGGAGAGAAAGATTGCTAAGAAAAATAAATGAAAGTGAAAATTTTGCTAATAGCATACTGAAATAGAAAAAGGCTACTTTTCCTTGCTCTAGTAGCTTAAAAGTGACTATAATAAGTCACATGAATAAGAATCTTAGAATTGAATAGAATTTTGTTTCTCATAGGTCACATCATGCCTGGGAAATCTCCAAGTTCTTTATGGCAATATATCAGGGAATGCAGTGACATTTTCAGCGTATACTGTTCCCATTATTTGTTCATGCACACACACAGCTTTGGTGATTAGAAAGTCTTTTATTAAAAGATGAAGTGTTGGGTAGGGCACAAAGGATTCACTCTGGTCTTTTCTAAAAAGGCTACTGAAATTTCGACTTACATTTTACTATGTGGGGACATAAACAGATTGGATTTAATTTCTTTCCACATGAGAGATAGCTACCTTCCTGGAACAGGCTTGAAATATTTCTCTAGGACAGAACCTTGAGGACTGAAGGTTTAAGAGATTGGTGCTTTAGGGGACAAGACATGGAAATGATACATTTTCTCATAAACTTTAAATTCATTTTGGTCCAAGCAGATACCTTTTAGCTCAAGGCGTTTGAGTGCATTACTCATTCATTCATTCATCACAAGTTTATTGAACCATACCTGAAGTATCAAGCCATCAGCTATTGGCAGAGAGGGAGAAAATCTAAAAAAGAAATTAAAAATGTAATTTGGAATTAGACCATGAATAGCTTTATAACCATGATTAGCAAGTAGGTATTGAGAACTTAAAGTGCACCAGGCAGTTTTAGGTGCTGGAAGTATTTATTTTAGAAATTATCCTGGAATATTTGAGAATAACTGAAGCCTTGCAAGTAGATGAGATAACTTAATAACCCCTGAAGAGCCTCATCCCTTCTCCCTGAAGAAGAGGAACAAGATATGAGATTGAAATGAATCACTCAGCATGGCAAGAGAACCAGGAGATGTAGACAGAGATTCGAGGAGAACAAAGGAGCCAAAATGTGAGATGCTGGACTGAAAAATCTATTGGTTTGGCAAGTACAGTGCCATTTGACTAGAAAGGAAGAAAGGAATAGTAGTTAAACACATGCTGGAAGAGGTCTGAGTTAATGTTCACACAAGGATATTATCCTTGGAGATGAGGGGGCCCCAGACAAGGATTACTGTAGATATTATGCACATCAATTGGAAGTGGAAAGGAAGCAAGGTTCTCCCAGAGGGCTGCTGTTTTCTGAGCAAATTAGAAGACAGACTTACTTTCCTAGATTCAAGAGGCTAAACAAAGGTTGGGAAGCATGAAGAAAATGATAAATTGAACCATTGCCACCTCTGGCCATTGTGGCAAATGGAAAAGGAGAAAATAGGCTCAAGTAAGGAGGATTGTTGGAAGCCCAGCTGAAAGTGAAAACTCTAAATGTGTAAGAATGGTATTACCTTGCTTTATTTTTATTCTCCTGTTTCACTAAGAGCTGTTTCAGAAAAAAAAAAAAATCAACTTAATTGGTATTCAAATTTAACTGACTTGCAGGTTTTACTGCAGTTGTGATAGTTTTACAAGTAGGTGGAATTCCTTGTCTCCAAGCTCAGGAGTCACACCCACACCTGTGTCCAGTGGATGGCCCAGTACAGTAGCAATGTGATAAATGCTTGCTACTGCCATTGCCATTTCTAAAACTCTCTTTAAAAAACATGATGCTTGCTTTTAAATT
The DNA here is from genome assembly GCF_000956105.1 of Propithecus coquereli. NCBI lineage: Eukaryota > Metazoa > Chordata > Mammalia > Primates > Indriidae > Propithecus > Propithecus coquereli. The sequence continues at coordinate 120,109 of NW_012152807.1, forward strand.
TTATTTTTAAGACAAAAATTCTTTAAAATCTCTCAGCCTGCCAATTTCTCTATTCTCTGCCTCTGCCTTCTGCTGCATTCCAACACCATTTAATTTGTCAGGTCCACCCACTCCGTGAAGCTTTCTTTAATACTGCAGGGCCACTGATGTCTGTATGTGCTTCCCAATGCCTTTGTTACATGTTTTGAGACTTAACCACATTCTGTCTAGGAACACTAACCCATACTTTCTTTGTATTTACAATAGCATCATACTCTTTACTGGGACACAAAATAAGTATCCTCTCAATATCCCGTGCATGAAATGCAGCTGCAGTAGGGCTGGTTCAGCAGAACACTGGATGCACCAGTAGGTCCTGTCCTGCTAACAATCATGTCAGTTTCTGCCATTCTCCTCGCCTCTCTTCTGGTCATTAATTCCGAGAGCTCAGCACCCAACCCTGTTATTAAATTATCTGCTATTAAAATGATAAATTGGTTTCTGCTTCAGTAATTCAATGTGCTTGGAGACTACTCTTTCCAGATCTCATTTTTATATTAATATGTTATCTTAAAAGGAGATATTTCTTACCTAAGCATCATACTTTCAAGAATTCATTATTTTTATTATGAATTTGAATCCACTTAAAATATATTTTAAAGAATTTTAAGAATTAAATGTATTTTCTACAAATAAGAACTCTGTAGGGATGCCTATTAAAGAATATGTTTAAAAGGACATTCAGAGAATCAGAAAACTGAAAGAGATTTATGCCATCTCCTTTTTTTTTCTTTTTCTTTTATTTTTTATTTCAGGGTATTATGAGGGTACAAACATTATGGTTACATTTTATGACTTTGCCTCACCCAAGCGAGGGTTAGAGGCATGCCCTTCCCCTCTGCAGTGCTCCCTGTATCCTTTAATTGCATCTCCTCTTTTTTAAACATTGCGATTTCTTCTCCAAGATATTGTTTTTATGCTGTAATCGGGCTCAGTTTTTGCTGTTATTCCTTGAGCCGCAGCACACTTCATTGCAGGGGATTTGTTAGGGTCTGTACTTTATGCACCAGATAAAAACATGTGTATGATCTTTTGAGTGTGTGTGTACCTGTATATTTTTCTAGGAAGATACCTACAGATTTCATAAGAGTTTCCAAGGGTTGCAAGTTCTCTTTCTTCTCATAAAATATAAGACTCACTGCTGTAGTGGAAAGGACTTTCAGTTGTATACAATTAGGCTCAAATACAAGTTCCACCACTTATTATTTTGGTAACTTTGGAGAGACTCTCTAACCTTGGTTTCCAGTGGGCTGAATGAAGCAAAATATGCAAATCTCCAGCCCACAGTGGATGCTTAATATATATTATCAAGGCTTCTTCCTTCTTGTTTAAAGGTCATCATTCCTCCCATAGTGCTGTCCCATTTCCTCTTGTTCATTCTCCATCGAAGATAGAAACCAGCTGCTCCAATCTCTGTGGACAACAACTGTCTGTGTGCTTAAAGTACTTAAGCACACCCTCGCCTCCTTAACTGCGGGTTAATTCCTTTGACCTGTCTTCGAAGACAGTTGTCAGATGGGAATTTTCTCAGTGGTTTGCCCACTTAAGGCAGTATGTCTCTAGAGGCAAGCAGTTGAAGAGGGAAGCTGAAATTGTTAACAACATACTCAGCCATGGGCTTGGATTCTTCTATTTTTTCCATGGTAGCCTAGGTCATCTATGCTTTGTAGTAAGGAAAGGATAAATTCAATGTGACGTTACATGGTTCTGATCAGCGCTGGACACCACGTCCACCTAAAATTGGGGAATGAATCTGAGGAATCAGTACTTTTTAAGTGATGGATAATGAAGAAGGAAGAGTGAAGCAGCAATAGTAGGGGAAGCTTGGGGGAAGTGTTTGAAATTATATCCAAGATTTCCAGTGAGTTTGGAGCCAAGAAAAGCCAAAAAATCAGTACTTAAGACTAACCATCCAGATGTCTCTTCCCTCACTAACCAAAATAAATCAGGCAGCTTTTAAAAGCATGGTCTTAGAAATTTCAAAATTGCAAATTAAGAAGAGAGAAAAGAAAACATGCACAATTTGAGAATAAATAGCTGCATCAAAAAGGCTCCTCTGCCTTTGTCTATTCAACGGGTTCACTAAATCTTAGATGCAGAATATTGCAATGCTAAATTCAATGCCAGCTATTACATTATTAACTGTATGTACAGAGAGTTAATAGGAAACTCTATCAAAATAGATGATGTTCAAAATATCCAAACACTCACCTCCTCTTTGTTGTATCAAACGAGATAATGTAGATGGAAGTATCTTATAAATTTTAGTTTGGGTTCTGATATCATGTTAATATTTTTGCAGAAAATAAGCAGTAAAGTTAGTTAGAGGCAGAACCTAGGAGTCCATTAACAGGACAGAAACTTCAGAGAGGAGTGGTCCTGATGAATTTCTGCCCTAAAGGGAGTGCCCTGTAGAAGGGAGAGACTCTTTGGAAGGCCGTCCTAGGACAGACAACATCGACCCTCTTCTCTGTTAGTCACACATTTTCCATAAGATTCTGACTTCTTGGGGATATTAATAAAAAACCCTAAATCTCTTGGCAACAACTTTTAAGCCCAATAGTTTTCTTTGTCTAATGGGAAGGAAGCGCAGTCTGTGAGGAGTCAGGGCAAACGATGAGGGATTCTCGCATCTCTTGAGCAAGGGAGAAGGGATCAAGTGGATGTAACCCTCTTACTAAAGAAAGAGCCAGAGGTTCTCACTGGGCTCCGCAGTGATTGGTGGTGAGGGGCGTTGTGGATTATAATAACTGAAGTAGCTTTATTTCAAAAGGTGCCATTTTAAAGTCTATCAAGGTTATCCTTACTGCAACATTGCTCTCACTTGAATTTCAACATCCTTTCTTAATTCAGGGAGAAAAGATGAAGTTAATGGGTAAGAAAATCTCATGGGAAGGTGCTGTAGCCTGTGCTTCATGCAAGGAAATGGGTTGCACACAGCTTGGAAAGACCGACAGGTGTGCACCGCGTCTGCAGGAGCCGGGGATGGAGAAGAAGGGCTCGGCGTCTGTGTGTGCTGAGGCCCGGCTAGGTTGAGACACAGCTTTTCAGAAAAAAGCAAAACCTAAAAGACTCTTTCTTCCTTTCTCTCTCTCTCTCTCTCTCTCTCTCTCTCTCTCTCTCTCTCTC
>NW_012152807.1:124019-172402 GCF_000956105.1 Propithecus coquereli
CTTGTAAATAATATAACTATTTTTACTGTGAAAATAGTGATAGTCTTATATGCCCAGGGACTGAATGAAATCCAGGTAGACTCATTTGAAAATTTAATTGAGCTTTTCATTTATTCCTATCATTTTTTATTTATCGGGAAACTGTCCATGGGGAATTGTTAAATATTTTCATTGAGTCAGATTATTTAAAACTATAGACAATGTATAAGTTTTTTCTATTGCATTGTTTTCTAATTTATAGAGAAAAACATATTTTTTATTTTGCTTTGCTTAAAAAGGAAAAAAAATAGAACACCAATAGTGTAAGTATTAAATATTGAGGAATTAAAAATAACTTACAATTATTTATAGAAACTAGAAACATCATAGGGAAAATGCAAGAGGTATGAAAGCTTGCATATTAAAATTGAAAAATAAAACCATTGAAGCTATTTGATTTATAACTATGGCTAATAAAATTAAAATACAGTGTAGAACCTCCTACTATGAATTCAGGATCGACATCTCCATATTTTTGTCTGAATTACTGAAAACATAATTTGAAACATCTAATCTGCCAAGAGTATAATTAGTAACTGAGAACCTGTAGTCTTTTTTTCAGTATCAACTTCAGTTTCCTGGTTAAATGAAAATGACCTTTGATAATGTTCTGAACTGGATCAAAATATAGTTGAGCAACTTTGAAATCATAGTATTTCAATGCTGCTCCTTTTATCTCTACCAGACCATTAGAGAATCATGCCTACTCTGTCTCTCCATAGGAAAATGAAAACAATGTTGCCTATACTTTCTAACAAGGTGACAACAATGAATATCAAATCCCATTCAAACTTTCTAAGCCATGTCAATACCCTATGGTTTGGAGCTACATTTTAGTCAATGGGACATTTAAAACAGAGCATCTTATTTTTTTCTTATATTAGAGTTTTGTGTTTTAAGTCACATTTTAGATATTTACAGTTCAATTTCATTTTATTTTACCTGAACTTCTATTAGAAATTAGAAAAAGCCAATGATAACCATCAAAGTAGAAGGGGCCTCAAAATGTCACCTCATCCCTGCCTCTTCTGCCTCTTACTGCCAGAGAACATGTGAATCACTCCAAGCAGATGAGACCGTATCCTGTTTTTAAAGATCTAATCCACTGAATAACTTCATCTAGCTATATTTCTGATAAAGGAAGACTTTGACCTAACTAGGTATGATAATTTTAACTATGCAAATAATACAAATAGGATTTTTTTTTACTCTATTCCAATTTTAGCCATCTTCTCTTTGAATCTAAATGCTATGAAGAATTGCACTGAGACATCTGTTCATTAGGTATATTTGGAAAAGCCACAGTGTAAGTGTAAACATTTGATTTGTGATTATATTTTTTCCTATATAACACAATGGAAGTTATGCTGTTGTATTTCACAGTTATGATCTAGTCAATTCTAGCTTCTGAATCCATGTTTAGGGAGGGAAGTTAACTTGAGTAACAAAGTAAAAAAGAAAAGAGAAGAAACCCCAATATTCATTTCATAATAATCTATCCTTACCAAAAAAAATGACAGTACGAAAATTCAGTCAAATAGAAGAATGAGAACTTTAAAATATGCAGGCATGTGGTTGTGTATACATACACATAGTCTTTAAACTTCCAAGAGAGTGTTTTATTCTTCTTCAATATTATAAGGCACCCAGCATCCCTAGCCGGGGGCAGAGACCACTGTTTTCCTCGCAGTTCTGGCTCTGCTGCTCTCGCAGCAAGTATGGGATGGCTGCATCTCTCTTATACCTTCCTGAAGTTTATGCCACTGTCAATTGCTGTCACTCAGTCCTGTTTACCGATGTGACCAACACAGCTTTCTCTGTGAGGGATAAATAAAAGCCCTACATTTGCCCCCTCAATGTTACGTTTCCCCTGTAATGTTAACTTTATGATTTCTTTAGAATTAATTCACTGACTTTTTTTTAACACTTGGTCAATTCCTACTAATTTCTTTACAGATAGTTCCTTTTTCCTACTAATACAGCTAAAATAAATACAAGTCAGAAAAGGATATATTGAATTGATGTATAAGATCAAAATCTTTTAGAATGAAAGCTATTCATACTTTGTAGTTTATTACTGATACACATATAAATGATATGTATATATTGGAATTATTTTATCAACAAATATTTCTCACAAAGATATACTGACACTGAGAGCTGTACTCAAATGTTAGCCTTGAATCTGCTGGGATTAATTATCTGTGTAGAACGGCTAAGTATAGTTGCGCATATGTCATTTTCTGCAGTACCTTTGTAGCAAATTGATTTAAGTGCCTTTTTGGAACAGTTGTTGGGCAGAATTGATTTGGTGGTCGGTAGATTGACTTACACAGCAAAATTGTGTCTGGGTTTATTCTGACATCTAAATAGAGTTTTAAGCATGTGGAAGGGTAAGGGTTGGTGGAGTTGGAATGCAGTTCTCCATCAGCTTGCACTGTGAAATGTGACGTCCGTTATTAAAAGACATTCAGCAAAAATATGGTGGGTCAAAATACCCATTGACAGCTGGCAAAACAACCAAAGCATTTGAGTTGCATTAAAAATGTTGAAGTAAATTTTGTCTCATTGAAATTCTGTCGTCTGACTCGGTCAAGGAACAATCGATGAAATGTTTTAATTGCAAAACTTTTTGTGCCACAAGGTAAAGAAGTAACTGTGCAGTGTAAATAAATATGAAGCGTGTGTTAAATGAGCACATTTGATGCACTTGTACTTTGTTTTCTTTCAAATTCCAGGCATCTTTCCAAACCCAGAGCAAATCCAGCCTGTGTCACTTTCACTTTAGATTTAACTTCCTGAAGGCTGGGACTTTGTTCTGTTCACTGCCATCTTCCCTAACAATAAGTGCTAAGTGTTTGGGGCAAGTTTCTTCACCTTCCTATACCTCCGTTTCCTCATCTGTATGTTGTAGATACCAATAGCTACTTCATAATGTTGTGAATATTAAATGTGTAATATGTGGCAAGCAATTAGAACAATGTCTCAGAGTAGAAACATATTCCTACTAATTATATAAAAGAAATAAAATGGACAGTTTAAAACTTTCCTTTTTAGAAACTATCCTCTGATTCTTCCTTCGTTTGCACAAGTTGCTCTTTTGTTGTTTGTATGCCTGCTGTCGTTTTTCCCTCTCATTCCGCTCATCTTTTATTTTATCCCCTTCTCCCTCTCCATCCTCTCATTTTCTCCCTCTTTTTTTTCTTACTCCAGCACAGCTCTCAGTCATTTCTTTGACTTCCCATATCATGTCGAATGCTCTCTGCGTTACTGCAGTTTTCTTTCAGCCTCCTAGCCCTGTGGTATGCCTGGGAAAATAGGCAGCCTACAGTGAGGAGCCCTCTGGGCTTCTGCCTGGATGGAGGCCTTTCTGCTGGCGCAGCGGGCAGCAGAGGTAACGGAGTTACTGGTACTCACCAAATTTAAAACCAGAAATTGCCTTTCAGGCTTTATGCCTGTGGTTAACTTTGTTTTACCTATAGTGCAGACATCAGGATATGACGAAAATGTGACTTGTCCGCTAGCTGCATAATCAAGAGTGGATGTCGGGCAGGGGGGAGGAGGAGGGGGTAGGAGGGGACGGGTATATGCACACACAAAGAGTGCGATGCACACCATCTGGGGAATGGACACGTTCAAGCTCGGACTTGGCGGGGGGAGAGGGGGCAAGGGCGACATACGTAACCTAAACATCTGTACCCCCATAATATACTGACATAAAATTAAAAAAAAAAAAAAGCGTTTTGTAGATTTAGTGGAAACATCAGCCTAAGCTTCCCTTTCAAAAATTATAAAATGGCTTTTTACATTTAGAACACTATGATACGCCTGGATATGGGTTATGAACCTCTTATCCTCCTTTGTAATTCGGAAACTGTATATGGTGAATTTAAATTTCCTGAATTTAAAGTATATCTTAAAATAGCTCAGTGCTTACTGGGATCATTTTGAGTATTTATTGATAATGACAGCAATATAATTCATAAATACTATGTTTAACTGTGAAAAAGCCTTTTCTGTGTTTTCCTAAATTATAGTTTGATGGATATAATTGGTGTGCTAAAATTTTACCGAAATCATTGTACATCTTCCAAAATCCTGTTTGTTGTTATATATATCCACATTAAAATGGCAATATGTAACATTTACTGAATGTTATTAATATGTGTAAGGCTCTGCACTGAATATCTCATATAATTTTCCCAACAGCCCTAGGAAATGTGTTCAAATGCTTGCTTTAATTTATAGATTAGGAAATTGAAGCTTAGGGAAGTTTAAAAGAAAAGAAACTGGCTCTAGGTAACAGAGCTAATAAATGACACATGCAGGATAAAACTCTTAGATGATTAAGGCCAAGTCATCAGGTTCACCCTAAAGTGGGAGAAACAAATAGAATTGTGCATAGGAATGGCAGGTCTAGTGCGTATGGGACACTTATTCTGTGCTGAGCACTGAAGCATTGTACAACCAAGCAGTCACCTATGAGGTAGACAGTTTTATTATGCCCATTTTACAGATGAAGGCGTGGAAGTATAGAGAGGTCAAATGGCTTGCCCAAGTCACAAAGCCAGTAGGTGGCAGAGCCCAGGTGTGGATCCAGACACTCTGGTTTGAGTGACATGGCTCTTAAACCCATGTTGTGCTATACCCTCCTTTCTGTTCTCAGGAAGACCTATGATTGTTTTCAGCAGGTGTATGTCACAATAAATTAACTTGGAAATGTATACTAACTTCCGCCCTTCATAACCATTCTTCCCTTTTATTCCTTTAGAAACAGATATCCTGTAAGGAGTTCTAAAGAAATACAGGAAGCATTGATGGGGAACTCTTTCTTGCACCTCCAAACCTCTCCTCAATCTTCCATGAGTTCCTTCCCATGTAATCGTTGTGATATTAATACTTGAATACTTTATGCAGCACTGTACTACATATAAGTTTGTCTTTCTCTTAAACTAATGCAAACATCTCTGTTACGTGAAACTCATTTTTTTCCTTACATGTGCTCAGTTATTTGGGTTTTCAAATACATGAAAATAATTCATTTCCATGAAAAATATTATTCAATTAGATATTTGAACAAAAGGGCTATCATTGAATAAACCATACTTTTTATTAAATTAGGAATTTAAGTTGTGATGACTTTTATAGGTTGGCATAATTATTTCCTATGCACATTTATATTTCTTTGCTTTTCCAAAGTTAAAATATGGGCAAATACTCATTTATCATTACTCAGTGGTTTCCAAAGAAGTCTACAGAAGTACAGATTTATGATATTCCCGGTCAGACTCTAAGAGAGGTTAAACCGTGGAGGAAAATAAAATTACCAGTAATTAAATTTACAGGCAGGTTTGCCATCTAAAGCAAATTTATTGCTTCATAGTGAAAGATAGTTTAGACACTTTCACATAAAGTGAATCCATTTTTACATGATATAGGTATTATACGTTGCTGTTTCAATTTATATAATTAAAATGATATCATTGCACTCTAAGGTTAATGGGATGCTCAACTGGAAACCATACGTCGTGGGCAATAAAATAGCAGCATTGCAGTATTGGCTCTTTTGTTAAAAGCTGATGCAGTATTTCAGCACCATTAGATTACATTATAACTTTTTAAAAAATCTTTAGAACTAGTAAGAAACAGAGATGCCAATTTAAAAAAAAAAGCATACTCTTGAAAGCAGCCTTTACTTTTTAAGAAATAGAAGAATTAAATAAATATATAAAGAGTGCTTCAAATGAACATATTTGAGAATTATTTTCATCTTACTGCTTTTTTTCTGGAGAATACTCTAGAGAAAGCCTCAAATGAGGCTTCTAAAATTATCATCTTAGGATTTACTATATAATATAGGCTTGTTTTAAATTTAAAATCTTTTAAATCTGAAGAAGACCATGGTCTTTCATAATTTTCCTACCTAAATTACAGGTAGTAAGATACAGATAATATATCTATGTAACTAATATATATCTCTATATATACACCGTGCTTGCTTATGATGAGTTTCTCTCTTTTTCTTGCTCATGATGAGTTTCTCTCTTTTTCTCTCTCTCTCTCCCTCTCTCTCTCTCATCTCTCTCCATGTCTCTCTCACACACACACATATAAATAGGTACACACATATACACATTTAGAAAAAAATGTATATAATTTAGTATTTATGCAATTTAATATTTATGCAGCTCTGTATTAGCATGGATATAAATATGTGGAAAAAACAATGATAGGAAAATACTTCTAGTCCTAATTTTGAAAACTGTTTTAACCCAAGTTCAAAATAAATTAAGAGCTGCTTCTGTAGTCTGTACAAATTCTGTTAGCATGATAAAGAGAATATATCATGCTGTTGTGTGTATGTGAAGTTAAAATTGAGGGAAAACTACTATAACCCAATGTAGAGAACCAGAAGAGACAATTCTTCTAAGAAGTGTGGTATTTAAAAAGATTTGAGATGATCTAAAACAGTAGCCACTCTTTGATGGCCATAGTCTAATAATCGGGCTCTTGTTAAACTAGTAAATACTAAACCAAGTACAGATATTCTGCAAAGAACATACTAAATATACTAATCCCCAGCAGAGGTCATTGAAATTGCCTTCCAAAGTCTGATGCATCCATCATCTGAGGAATAGATAGACAAAAAATTGTTATATCTATACAATGGAATATTATTGTGCAATAAAAATAAATGAAGTACAGATATATACTACAACATGGGGGTGGAAAGGCGAGGACTGCTAATGAGTGCAAGGTTTTTTCAAAGGAAATTAAAATGTTCTAAAACTGGATTACGGTGATGGTTGCACAACTCCATATGCAATCTAAAAACCATTGAATTGGACAGTTTAAATGGGTGAACTTTTTGGTATGTAAATTATATCTCAATAAATCTCTTAAAGTCTATTGCAAATAATTTCTCTCCGGGGGTCTTTTTTGTGGAGGTTTTATGTTTTCCAGTTTTACTTAGCGAGTCTTTTTTTTTTAAGGATTTTTTTCTATTTTATTATCTATTTTTTTTTCAGGGGGCTCCACATTTTTTTTATTTCAGCATATTATGGGGGTACAGATGTTTAGGTTACGTATGTTGCCCTTGACGAGGGGGGGGCAAGGGCAACATATCTATTTTTTTAATTTCAGAATATTTACAGGAGTACAAATGCTTTAGTCACATTATTTGTAGGTATTTTTTTCAATTGAAACTTATCTTCCATTGATACTTTTTCATAATTATCAAGAATCATTGTTTAGTTGAAATTTGTAAATTCTACAAGGAAATCATGATGGTTACCTATCTTTATAGACTACAAGTTTTTATAAAGTCAGAATTGAATACAGACATTGATATGAAAAAGTTGGCAGGGACATTAAACAACAAGGCTTGCTATTCTGAAACAGATGGTGAACTCTAGTCATTCTTGCACAGAGGTTCCTGAAAGCTTTGTTAGGTTTTGTTAAACAATAGGGAATACAAGAACCATCTTGTTTTCTTTACTGCTATTAAGATTAACTGAAAACTCTTAAGATGACTATTCCAATGTTCTAGAATCCCAGCACAGCCTCTCTCTTTCATTCTAATTAATTGTTAAATGCAGCAAATTCTGTCTTCTTACCATTCGCCCCCAATGGTGTCACCCTTGATATGCCTGTATCTTTCATCTTTCCATGCTAATGTTTAGAAATAACTTCCCATTTCTCCTTACCAAGCCATCCTCATTATTTTCCCTAAAAGCCTACTCGGTGCCCTCTTTTTCCAAAAGCATTTCCTGACTACTGTGCAACCTCACTTGCCATTATTTTATTTATGCATGCATGTCAGCATGAGTTTGTGTTTGCCCTTTACTCACATGAACATACCTGCTTTTCCTGACTACATTGCAGTCATTTTGATGAGAAAAGTAGGGTCAATTTTTTTTTTTATGTATCTACGTAAATGAGTAGTGCAATTCCTGGCACAAAGGCATGGAGTTGGGTATTCAGGAAATGATCATTTCCTGGTTAGCATCCATGCTTTATTGACTAAATTGTGAAACTCACACATACCCCTGCACCCAATATTGAGAGAATGAAAAGATTTTAAACTCCATCAGTTGAGACAGAGACTGTAGTTAAGGCTGAAGAAAGGCTTTCAATGCTATTTTCCATTTAAATTCTAAGGAACTTATACTAACACAAACATTCTGTCTTTGATATTACTGTATGTTACTGATCTCATTAAAGATATTTAGATTAAGAAAAGACTATCTATACCATATCTTAGAGAACCAGAGAGTAAGTATATCATTGTTTTGTTAATAATTTGCCAAAGCAGAAGATAACCTTTTCATATATCATCTAAGAGGGACATCAAGTACCTGTTAAATAAGTAATTTTCTTGACAAGCTAAATATCAATAAATATAATACTAATTTTCTATTCACTTATGGACATTTTTGTTTATGATTTATTGACCACAGCCAGGCACTGCTTTAGGCACTGGGGATACAATGATGAATTATTCATTATCTATTCTTAGGGAACTTTGGCTCTCAGGGGATGTGTTAATAAGTAAGCTAATGATTATAATCCGGTATAATATCAGTTAAGTATACTAAGCTACCAGAGTAGAAGGAAGGGAACCTACTCCAGTATATTCCAGACAAAAATTTTTACAAGCGAGAATGTTCAAAGTCTGTTGCAAGGGACGAGTAGGAGGATTAATCAAGTGAAGGACAATGTGTGAATATTCCAGGCATATAGAAGTGCATGTACAAAGTCTTGGCAGGAAAAAATGTGTTGGTATTAGATTGTGTATGCATAGATATTCCAGGAATCCATACATAAACTTCAAAAACTCCACTGCAAAATCTTTTCTGACTATCATCTACCATCTCCAACACTCCAAGCAATAACAAAATATTTTTCCTCCTTTATTATTTTGGGACTTTCTATATTTTGTTACTGATTTTTTAAAATCAGTTCAGTAGTATAATGACCACTTTATCTACCTGCTTTCTCTTTCTGAATATGAGCTCCTGGAGAGCAGATACTATGTTATTTTTGTCTCTTTATTTCTAAGAACTATGTGTTGAGCACTCTCTGCCTTAATAAATACTTTTTGAAGTGACATGAATTGAACTAATGGAAGTGCAGAAAGTAACACGTGCCCAGTGCTTTTGTCTGCTTCGACTGGGTGAGGTATTTCATACCTTCACAAAGAATACATAGGGTCATTCCGTTGTCATAGGAACCATGACACAGCAGTGCTTGGTATTTTCTTCTGGATTTAGAGAAAATAAAACATGAGTCAAACTTGACCAAGATCACCTGGTTACCTAGTTTTTATGGGCAGAACCAGGGATTTCTGTCTAAACCTGTTTCTAGACCTGTCCCAGTGCACCACCCACCAGGATACCATTTCAGCTAACTGTAGGTGTTCAGACCATTGTGGTTATCGCTGTACTTAGATGGGAAAAAAAACTTGGGTTATTCTAAAACATAAGTCATTGGCTCATTGGCTCTCCTCATAAAGACACATAAGAAGGTTATATTTTATTTGTTGCTGTAGACACTATTTTTAGTATCTGTTATTACCTGGTGGCTCTACCAAATTAGGTACCTCTTCCTTGAATACACTTAATAAGTATGCTTATAAGTAGCTTAAATGATGGCAAATATCACTTGTAAAGAATGATCTGATCTAATATGAAGCAATGATATGGATACTATTTAGTAGAGAAGAAAGAGAAAGGATAGAAGTTCTTTACATTATGAATCCTTTATTATTTCAAGATTTGTATCTTGACTGTAAGATTTCACATCATGCAAAGTGTTCTAAAAGTGGCCTCTTAAAAAGTTTTGAAGATGGATGGTGGTGACGGTTTCACAACAATGTGAAGGTACTTAACGGCAGTGAACTATGCACTTCAAACTGGTTGAAATTGTAAATTTTATGTTATAAAAAAGTGGTCTTTCTTATTCAGCACTCTTCTTTGTCTAGAATACGATATCCATTCCTCTCAGCTTTAACGGTACTTCCTAGTTTTTATTTTCTGTTGCCATTCATAACTTCCAACTAGATGCACATACACAATGCCATGTTTATAAACCAAACAAAAGCTAGAAGATACCATTTATCAGAGATGTTCCAGTGAGTTACTAACATAGTATTCAAAGACCATGGGCGTAACAGTTACCTGGCAGACTTGTTAAAAATACAGATTCCTGAACCTCTTCCCTGGAGATTCTGCCTAATAATTCTGGCACTCAGAAGACTATTTTTCGAAATAATCCCCCTAGATAATTTTTACGGATGATCTTTAAAGCGCAATGTGAAACCACAGCTCCAAGTTGATTGAACTATCATGCCAGAGATCCAGACCTCTACAGAAGCCACCTCCTATACGAGGCAGGGTAGCAGTGGTAAAGAGTGTGAGGTTTGTATAACAGCAGAGCTAAGTTCAAATTCCAGCTCCACTGCTTACTAGCAATGTGACCTCAGGTAAACTATGTAACTGCTGTAAACTTCATTTCCTTATTTCCAAAATAAGAAAGGAGTACACCCTGATGTGATTATGGAAACAATAAAATGTGTTGCGTAGCAGTTAGTAATTGCCCAATAAATGTCAGCTTTGAGTATTAACTTATTTCATCATTCTAAGGTACACACCTTCTCACACTTAAATATCTACAGAATTTTATAATTGTTAGTAAGTTGCATAATAACCTTCTGTTGACACTTTCTGTTAAGAGCAAGAAGTGCTAGTATCAAGGCATATTAGAGATTAGAAGAAAATAGATATCTATTGTTATTACTATGCTCGATAATGGTTTGGCTGTTGAATACTGGAAGTTCCAGTGACAAAACAATTTTCAGTGAAAGAACAACCCCAACAACTCCTAAAAAGAGCTCATTTAGACATCTGACAAAGAATGATCAAACTAGTTATCCTACAGAGGATTTTATTAAGAACTGGAAGAGGAAAGACATATGTAGAGGAGACAGCATATGTATCAAGAAATGGCTGTCAAGTTGATGGTAAAAGCATACCATAAAGCTATCATAAAGAAGGATTACATCAGACTTTATGCTGTCAATAAATCCTTTTGAAAACATGAATGAGAAAATAAGAATGAGGACAAGAAAAGACGACAGCTGACTTTTCTGCTTGTAAATGTTAAAATCTTGAGTAAACTGAGCATCAGTTTCTTGGGGAGAATAACTTGCAAATCTGAAATTTGTTGACTCACACTACCTAAAAGCAGATTTATATAGGCAGTGTGTAGTTCAATTTTCATTATAGTTTAGACTCTGATCTATATTTCTGTATCTGATCTCTTTATTTTACTCTAGTCTCTTATCTCCAGCATTTTATGAAATATTTTCATTCACCTCTCCTTCATCCCTTCGATACCAGTATGTCATAAGTCCAGTTTTCTTTTCAGGTTTCTCCTAGTTGTATTTATAATTCTAGATTTTGTTATTTATCACACTTCAAACCACAGACTTATACTTAACAGCTGTCTCCCTTGCCCATATACATCCAGCAAGTTGCCATGGTTTTTAAGTTTTTTTCTTTTCCTTCCTCACTTGCCAAAACATTTGCTAAAGGCCTATCACATGCTAATAATTCTGCAAAACAAGATGAACTAAAATTCCTGCCTTCATTTATCATATTGCCTAACAGGAGAGAATGTTATTGAGGAATGAAATTGGACTAAAATCATTTTTTTCATATTTATTTATTTTTAAAATTGACATAAAAGTGTATGTATTTATCATGCACAACGTGATGTTTTGAAGTAATACACATTGTGGAATGGTTAAACCTAGCTAATTAACAAATGCACTACATCACATAGTTATTTTGCGGTGAGAACACTTAGCATCTAATATCTTAGCATTTTTCAAGAATACAATATATTGTCATTAAATATAGTCAACACACCATACAAAAGATCTCTTGAAATTATGTTTTCTATCTAATTATAAGTGTGTATCCTTTGACCATCATCCCCCTAATTTATCCACCTGCTAGCCCCTGGCAACCACCATTCTACCCTCCACTTCTACAAAAGCAACTTTTTTAGAATCTGGACAACATTATGTTAAGTGAAATAAGCCAGGCACAAAAAGACAAATGCCACATGATCTCATCAATGTATAATCTAAAAATGCCAACTAAAATTATTAAAGATCTATAATAAATATGTGTGCAAGTCACCTTAAGAGCACAGAAGAGGGAACAACTAACTTCTGAATGATAAAAATAATTATGCAATAATTTTATTATTAAATGATATAAATACTAAGTTGTATCATTAATAACAATATTGTTATTTTACGAGGCAAAACAATTTTAAGAGTTTATTTCTATTAGCTCATTTTACAGATAAGCAAATGGAGACAGAGACTAAGTACCTTACACCTACCACATAGCTAATAGACTGCAGAGATCTATCACTAGGCCCAGCCGAGGAGCTGGAGAAAACCATGTTGAAGGAGATATTACTTGGTCTGTGAGCTGAACAGTATTTAACTCTCCACCTCATGGTGATAGGAACTAGGTGCTTTAGGCAAAAGGAGGATGTGCAAAAGTCGAGCTATTTAAAAGGAGATCATATAAAAGGTGAATTGGGAGCATGGAATTCATAAGCGAAGGAAGGACTGAGGTGGAAATCGAGGCACAGCAGGTATCAAGACGACCCTGAAGTAAGAGAATGAGTGACATTTTCAGGAAACCCCATGGAGGCCAGTGTGACTGGAGCAGAGTGGGTGAGGGGAGGAGTAGAAAGAGATGAAGTCAATCAGGGTGTGTTGACCAGTATATTTTGGGGACTTGTAGACCTTTATGATGCTTTTAGCTTTATTTCGCAGTGAGGTGAGACATCTGTAGAGAGTGTTGATAGGAAATGCAGCAAGATATGGCTATAGAAAGGCAAGAGCAGAAGCAGAGAGATAATCGGGAGTCTATTAACATAACCCAGACAAGGTGAGATGGTGGGTTTGCTCAGGGGAGCAGAGGTGCAGGAAGGTCACATTCTAGATATATTTTGAAGATGGAGTTGAGAGGAGTTGCTGGTGTATTGGGTGTAGGGTGTAGAAGAATATGAGCTATCTGTGCAAATTCTGAAGTTTTTGGTCTGAGTAACTGTTGGGATGGTGTCTCCTTAACTGAGATGATCTAGATTTTAAGAGGAAGTGGTCTGATACAATTTCAATTGTGAAATTATAACTATGGTACCAGTGTGTGGGGTGCATTGGAAGGAATCATAAGTCAAGGCAGAGAGATCAGTTTGGAGTCTCAGTCATCTGTGAAAGTGGCGATGCATGTTGACGAATGTTCTAACGGTGACGGTGGCAGTGGAGATGGGAGGATGGAGTTTGGAGACAGTGCTAAGGTAGTTTTTTGAATGGGTTGGCTGTAGGAGGAGGGGTGGGTCTAAAATGGGAAACTCCAGGCAGGGGTGGGGAACCTGCGGCCTTTCAATTTCAAGATTGTTCTTTTTTAAGTATTAAAAGAGACAATAAAAACTTCATCTTTATCTGCTGCACCCCTGTTAATAAAAAGATTTATTCTGTGAAATTTGGATTTAGGCAAAAAGCCACACATAAAGACCTAGGAGGCCACATTTCGCCTTAAGGCCGCAGGTTCCCCACCCTCGCCAGGGTCTCATGACTGGCCACTAGGACCACTTCTTGGGTGTGGTTCTGGGAGGCCTGTATTTTTCCAAATGTGCAAATACCAAGAATGTAAAGTCTTTGCTATTTGACACCAATTATATTCACCCTCCTTCATATCGTTCCTGTTGAGATTAGCTTCAGAATGGGATAGTCTCTTCAGCTCGTTTCATTTTCTTGTCATGTTGGAAAATGCATAAACCAGGCTTTCAAATTTACGGTGTTCAGTATTTTTAATTTCTATGGAAAATCACATATCGTCATGCCTGAGCATTTGCAGTAACCTCTTAACAAAACTGATCTAGTCTTCTTGTCTTCAAAACCAACTGCCCAGTATCCTGTGTGTCATTAACACGCTTGTCTTTTCAAAACACTTTTTCCATTTTGTTATTCCCTCACTTAGCAAATTCAGCTGGTTCCAGGCTCTCCCTGAGATTACAATCACCTTAACTTGCACTGAAGATTTTATATTTGGACCTGAGCCTAGCTCCCAAGTTTTCTACTTAATGTTTTCTCCATAAACATTGCCTAGTTCACTGGAGACCCACCGGCTCTCTGAGATACTGCTTAATACCCGCTTTCTGCCCCTTATCCCTGCCTGATCTGAAACCAATTTCCAGATTGATCTTCCTAAAAATCAACTCCAATCAAGCCATTTTCTTCCTCTGAAACAAAGTTTTACATTCTGTTGCCTGGTGATATAATTACACACTCTTCCCATGGTAGCTCCATCCCACTAACTCAGTTGTTCTGACTCATTTTGTTTATTCTGCATAGTTCACGGAATAATACACTCCCATCATGATTAATAGAGCAGATATACTCAGGGGCATATAGCAGAGTCTCCAAGCAGAATAATTGTAACGTGTGTATCCGTCACCTCTGTAGTGTTTACTGTGGTGCCAAGTACTTTTTAAACATTTTGAAAGCATGAACTCATTGAATCCACCTAATAATCCTATGACATAGGCACTATTATTGTTCCATTTTATAGATGGAGAAACTGAGGCACAGAGAAAGTAAGCAATCTTCCCAAAGTCACATGGTTAATAAATGGCAGAACTAGAATTTAATCTCAGATAGTCTGGGTGTGCTCTGCCTCTCTCCTTTGATTCCTTCCACCCCCCACCTATCATCCCCTTCCCTAGCACTGAAGCTGAGAATTGCCGAGCTCAGTCATGTTTCAAGGTTCAAATAATATAGCATTTTATTTTGAAGGTGGCCTGAGTCAACCAAGCCTCCAATGACTGTTCCTTCTCTGATCTATCTCCCGGATCACCTTTCTCAGATGTCACTCATATTTTACTTACCATGTGCTATCTTCGTTGTCCTCCAACTGTGTAACATATAAAATATCTCTCCAACTAGATTGAAAAACTTTCAAAACCAATCATAATCAACATTCCAAATTGGTCTTTTGATTTCCCAGTGTTGTTAATGTTCCCTCCCATCTAACCTCAAAGTGACCCTTGTTTCCTCTCTGTCCCTCACCTCATCGGTCTCCACATGCAACCTGCTTCTAAGTTTGGGGTCTTCATGCATCCCTGCTAACCCTCTTAGTCTTCTCCACCTTTTCTGTTCATACTGTGGAGATGCCTCCATCCATTTGCTGTTCCAGGGTATGCAAGCAATGAATTGATGGTTGCTTGAGGTTCTCGCTATCCTTTCCCCAGCTCTCGTAGAATTCTTATATCTGGTCTTCCAAATTCGATGTAACTAAACTTAAATCTTTGACCTCACATATCCATCCTAAACCCCATTGCCAGTTTAGTCTAAGGAAGAGCCTGTGTCCTGCTCCCTTCACCACCATTGTCTGTGAAAGGAAACACACTCCTCAATTGGTGTGGAAAAGTCTACTCAGCACACCATGGATTTGCCCATCCAACTTCTTCTCCTATTACTCCACTACACATTTCGAACTCTCGCAGCAAACCAGACCACAAACTACTGCTATAAAAAAGTGCTGTGTTTTCCCATTTCCATGCCCTCATTTAAGCCATTTATGTCACTGAAGTGTTGTACCTCACCTTTGTATCTTGACATATTCACATTGCCTTTTCTTCTTATTCTAAGTGCCTTCTTGCTTTTTTGACTCAATAATTTGAATTTTTCTTACTTGCCTTTCTATTTGGCCAGTCTCCTTATCTTCTTTACTGGATTTGAAAATTCCTGAGGACAGGAAATCAGCCTTACCCAACTCAATAACCCTGGCATTATATATAGTGGATATTAAATAAATATATGTTGGATTGAAATAACTGCTAACCCTCAAGATTCTATGTGGAAAATATGGGTCATTGTGCAAACACAATCTAACCTATCATTGTGAAAATGATGTAAGTCAGAGGTCAGAATGAATTAAGGAAAGTCGTCTAAATTCTAGACCACAGGAAGGACATATTGAAATTAAATAGCCCCTGGTAGCATCTTTAGAAATCCCCAAATCTTAACTCAATATTTACCTGTGTTTCCTATATATTTACTTTAACAATTTGTCTCGTTGTTTAACAATAATAACTGGCATCTCTGAGGTTTAGTTTCCTTTCCTGTAAAACCAGGGTAACAATACCTGTTTTGCAAGATGGTTATGAGGAATAAAGGAAATAAGATTTAAATGGGATAATATATTCTTTCTAAAACATCGACTATTGCATACAGTAGGTACTGGAAACATGTTAGCTTCTTCTTCCTTTCATGGGTGAACATGGCCCACTTAACCAAGGGGGCCTGGCATCCAAAACTAATGTTGCCTGCCAGAGTGGGCTTGGCACCAGACCTGAGACCCCAGAGCATGGTCTATTCAAGGGGGCGGCCACATATAAACCATTAACCTTAAGGGAATAAGGAGGCTCTGAGCCTGACAGTCTCTCACTCTTTTGTAAAAAGAAAAGATTCATAAGTGTTAGCAGGATAAAGTTATTCTATGCCCTAGGATTCTGCCAAAGGTAATTGGAAGAACTAAAATTGAATTTAGAAGAAATGGTGTTCTGACTGTGCGTTTCAATGATGTTTCTATGAACCACCTTAAATCACCTCCCTGACTTTCCTCTCAGCCCACTCTACCCCCAGCTGAGAACATGACTCCAGGACAAATCTGTGCCTGGGGACTAAGCAGGGCTGAGACTGTAGGGGAGGGATGAAGTAGCTCTGGCTGTCCGGATGGGAAGGCTGCAGAGCCTGCCCGGGAACAGGCGAGATCCGAAGCAAACATCTCTGCCACTTTTATGCACCTACACACTCTCTGAGGCGTTCTTTGTCTCAGAAATGGAATAAAAATAAGTGATTAGAAAACATGGATTTGGCAGGAATACAGCACTAAAAACACTACTAATGGTTTTCAGGGGGCATTATAAGTCCAAATTTGCTTGAATTTATTTTTTATTCCTCCTTTTTTTTATATTACTTTCTGATTTTTCTTTCTCCTGTATCTGTCTGCTTTCGCTTCGCTCTTAGCATTCTCTGAACACTGTTTCGGGTATCAAGACTTTCAAATATGTACTGTTAAACATTCTTAACTCACTGTAATTAAACAAAGGAAGGAAGTCAGTCTAAATCAATGACAAGCTGGAGAAATAAGCAATTTTTAAGGAAATGAAGCTTTATTACTCTTAGCAATATACCTGAAACTATTGAAAGCAGTAATGAGCTATATGCTTAGGAAATGGATGGCTGCCTTAACTCTCCTACATAAGCGCATATTGTAGATTTACTGTTTGAAATAAAATATGTGGGTTTTTTTTGGCTAAATAACTTTACTCTTTAAATAGAATAGCATTTATTATTATTATTTTTTTTTTACAAATTGCCTAGTAAACTTTTTTATTTGAACATCGAGGATATTGAGATATAGATACAAATCTCAGTTGTTTAAAACTTGGTGCTAATAAGGTCAAGATCACACACTAAATCTCTGTACCTGCCAATTCTCTCTCTCTGCTGTGTGGCCACAAGTGTATGAACAAGCACTGGTTATAAGCAGGACTCAGGGAGAGGATGTGGATGAATCTGTCCAATATGCCTCCACATATTGGAAAATGGCTCTGTTTTCTTCTGCTTTACACCTGTGGTCAGTAGCTTCACCTTTCTTTGTGAGAATCAGTTATCATCAAATTTTAAATGTAATTTTAGTTCCATCATATTGCTTTATTTATTTATTTGATATTTCAACTTTCTGCTATGTGGTAATGTTACTTAAAACTAGACAAGAATTTTCTATTTTTCGGTAACATTTCTTGCATGTGTATTAATATCCTGTTTGTTAAGGCTAATAATACTATGTGAGCTCATAGAATTGCATCTGAATACTCTGAAGGAAAAATAATGATCCATTTCATGAGATGAGTGATTTTTACAAACATCTCATTCCAACTCAAGGAGTGCTTTCTTCCTTGATTAAAATGTATTTCCCAATTAGATTAAAATGCAAATATAGACAGTCTATGTTTATGGTTATAATAGAATTATTTAAAGAAGGTTTTAAATCAACCTGGTATTAATATTTTATGCATAAAGTTTTGGTTTTATTGTTGGGCTGATTCTGCCATGTTCCATTTTCAAGATTACTTAAAGTGCTATGAAAACTTAATCATACAGCCCAGGTTTTGTCAGTTTTTACCCTTTCTTCTCTGGGAAGCTAAGTGAGTTGCTTTCCTATATACTTCATGAGTTATGTCAGTGATGTTGGAAAAATAGAAAGTATTAAAACTTAAGAAATCCCTGAAATTGAGTTATGAACAAATTACTGTTTGTTTTAAAGTAATATTTTGTTATACAGAAATGGAGCAACTTTTAAATTTAAGAGTACCATATTTTATAATTTATTACAAAATTAAAGATCTGGAAGCATACTTCAAGATGTATTCCAACCTTTTAGTTTATATTAGATATATAAAATATTTGTATTACAAATTATATCTAATGTAATGGATTTAATTGTGATCTTTTGGATTTTTTATGATGTCCCATCATTTCTCAAATACTTTAATTAAAATAACTTTTAAATAATATTTTGTAACTTGACTTTTTGTTGTTGTTGTTTTTAGTGATCTCAGTGAAAACCAAATTCAAGCAATTCCAAGGAAGGCTTTCCGTGGAGCAGTTGACATTAAAAATTTGTAAGTATATACATATATATATATAGTTTTAATTTATACTGTCTTAAGATATCATCTATTTTCAAAGTCAACTTTATATTACATACAGTATCAGAAAGAAATGGTGAAAGCCCTATTTATATTTATGGTTGCTTAGGAGACTTTATAACAGTAAGTTTTAAATTGTTTTCACAAGGCATTTGAAGAGATTCTTATTTAGAAGATGTCTGGAATGTGAAGTTGTTATCAAATTCATTTTTCAAATCTTGTGATTAATTTTTTGTAACCTAGAGAAATCATTTGATTAAAAGGTATTTGTGATATATTTTCTTCCTTTTTCTTGTCAGCTTACTCCAGTAACTCCCTTTTCAATTGCTATTGGTGTTTATTGGAAATGTAGAATGTGAACTATTTTTTTGTGGAAAGACTAGATAATATTTTCTTGTTAGAGACATTTGTATCCTAAAGCTACAGCTTTTTCTGGAGCTTCAAGATCACCATTTTCATTAAATGCCAAAAATGTGAGAATGAGAAAATTGTCTTACCCTTTGTGTGAATATTTTTCTTTCATTTTTTCTCTCTTATCTTCATGAAAAAAATATATGTATAACCTTAAAAAAAGAAAAAGAAAAGTATTTTCACTTGATAGATCTTTAATCTGGTGTCTCAAGTAAAAGGATTTTTAAGTACCTATAGCTCTAAAGGTACATGTCAGGCTTAAGATCTCAATGGCAATCCTTATATTGTCAATATATATCTTTATAAATTTTAAATACCATATTTGCTTTTAAAAATAATGGTTTTCGATCAACTGTGAATGCTAGGACATGAAATGTTTTCCTTAGCTTTTACATTAGTTTGGAATGTAGGTAGAAACATCCCTGTGTGCTGAGATTAACTGTCAGGAATTCAATATTTCTTAGCTAGTAATAAACAGGGCAGGCACTTTTTCGAGAATTAACTTATATTCAGAATTCTCTATGGTCAGATCCAACCATATCTTTCCAGTAGCAAAAGTAAGACAGATGCTGTCTCTTGTCAAAGAAGACAACTGTTTATTAGGCTACAGATGTTGGCCTCTACGTCTTCTCCTCAATGTATGTGATTTTTGTTTTAAATTTGTACTTTCTAAATGTTCAGGTAAAGACAGAAAACTACAGGCTGCTGAGATATAAATACACAGAGCCATTGAAATCATGGCCCTAGGTTTTTATGAGTGCTCAAATTGAAAGGATTTCATTTGCTTTCTTTTTATTTTCACTACTGAGGGCTTGGGGAATCCTCAGGTATGCTCAGGTCTTCAGGTATCCTCAGTGATGTAGGGCGTTCAAATCTGCCTGGTCAGAACAGCATAAGAATCCCTATGTAGCACCTACTTTGTTGGTTTTTTGTAGCTGTAAAAGAGTAGCCATGGCTATGTTGACCACCCCTTGGGAATGCTATTTGCAGTCTTACAATAGTAATACCTCTAAGTCCTTAAAACAGGTGGCTTTTAATCTTCTTAGTAAAGATATTCAGGGAATCCAAGTCAACAAGTAGCCCTCCTCTCATATTTAAGGATACATTTAGAAGCAGGGCCCAGTCTTGGTGGAAATTCTTCCTTGCGTCCTCTTCATTTATCCTTAAAACATGTGGTTTTAAAAGTTTAGAGATAAAAGAAAAAATAAGAGCCAGAGTGCTGTGAGAAATGGAATATTGATCTAGCAAAATTTTTAAATAATTTTCCCCTACATGAATGCTTTTCTCCCCAAATTTAAAGACTGTTATTAATATATTGAGTGACATCAGTTTGGTATTGTTCTCAGAATATTTTGCTATTTTTCGGATTTACAGATATGAGCAAATCAGTCAATCTTATTGAACCTTAGTTTTCACTTTTATTAAAAAAACGTGATAGTTGCTTGAGTTTGTTATGGTTATTAGGGAAAAAAGATATATGAAAGACCTTTTAAAACAATAAAATGCTGTGAAAATACAGTATACCAGTCCATTTCACAAGTATTTGGCTAATCGGCTGCTCTGAAAAATGTATAGTAAGGAGACTGGGAAGTAGAACATGAAATACTTAACAATATTAGAAATGTCTATGATTATTCTATTATGAGTCAATTTGACACGGAGCTACAAAATGGAAAAAGGAAATATACTAGCATGTACTAAATGGGTATACACAATACCTTGATTCATAAATAAGACATTAAATACTATAGGTGCTGAAGAAAGAAAAGTAAGGTAAAAGTTACTCAAAGCTATCAGGGAATGCTGGGGGAAAGAGTTCATGAAAGGAAATACAAAGGAGGTTGGTGACTAGTAGTAGGTAAGGGTGGATTGTGGAAGTTAAATTTTACTAAGGAGTCTATCCAAGACCTGATTTCAGGGTTTTGATTGGATTAGAAGATTGAAAACATAGTGCAGTGGAGTGTTTGTGTGTGTAAGTGTGTGTGTGTGTGTGTGTGTGTGTGTGTGTGATTGAATTTGAACATTTTTTCCTAAGGCGAAACACTGCGATTCCTGAATAGCAGCATTGGTAAGAAACACAGGGATCTGCATATGGGCGGAACTGAGTAGTGTGGCATCCAGGCGATTTCAGCTTTGGAGATTTGTGTTCCTGTGGAAGAAAAGGGGCTTAGAGACTATGTGGATGCTGAATGATGACGGTCAAAAGAAAATTTATGCCCTCTATTCTCCTTATCTTCCATGTAAGAATGTAAAAGACAATGAGGGAAACATTAAAATATCACAACACATTTATAGGGTTATTTAATTAATTAGTATCATATCTGTAATATTATCGTATTTTACATTAAAAGACACTTTCTATAAATAAGTTCAGACTACATTGTTCAAATAAAAAGTTCCAGTCTCCTGGGGCTTTGTATGAAGTTTAGTTTTATCATTAAAACTTAAGAATGATATCTGGTAAAATATCATTAAAGATGATGGTAAATTTTATCTCATATTATTATTAAACTAGTACCCATAAGTCATCAAGTAATGACTCGATAAAAATCTTATCAATTTTACTATTAATATTATTAACATTATTAATATTCACTGTGAGAAGGAGGTACAGGGCTTCATCCTATTTATCATGCCAGTGTGTGCATTTACAAGTTAGACAACCCTGCATGGTGCCATGATGCTACGGTTCAGTTATTCAGAGTAAAAGGGAAAAAAGAAGGCTGGTAAGAAGGAATTATGTGCTCTGGTTGCGTCAAGACAGTCTTTTGCCTAGCACTATCTGAAAGCTCAGTCTGATGCACTGTAACAGGTTTATTGGATTTACCACATTCAGACCTTATTTAGAGCAAATTCCAGTTATCACAGAATCTTCACCGGAAGCACTTGCTTTAATCCTGTGGATTGGCTAAATATGCTGAAGGCAGCATCTTGACAATATAAAATTGATGCTGTGGAAATTTTGCAAATTAGCAGATCTTCTTCCCCTTCCTCCAGGCAAGCCACACTGAACCTATTCTCAGCAGATGGACATTTATCTTGCTCTTAAACATCTCCAAGGAGGACTTCCCATAACTTTTTTGCTTGTTTCTATTAATTTCTTAACTGAATTAAAATGTTTTATATTTTATTTTGTTACCTGATTTTCTCCAGCCACAATTTAAACTAACGTCTTTTCCTGACATTTTAGAGAGTGAGATACGATAAGGGAATAACAGGATCATATTAAAATATCAAGTAAATTATAGTGTTTATATAGTCACTGGCAGCAGGTTTCCGTAAGATTTACATCTGTGTTTTTAAACTCCCAATCTAAATGTGAACTAGACTATTGACACCATGTCATTACCAACTGGATGACTCACCAGAGTAGTAACCAATATTTATAGAACTTTTCTTTAGAAACATTGTATATATATTTAAAAGATTTAACACTAATGCAGTAAAGCTTTTGCTTTGCTGCCTCCTAATCAAATCTTGAATGAAGACATAGTGCATTGTGCCACTGATTTGTTTTCAGGTATCTATTAGGCATTCCCATTTAGTTGAATAATTTACAAAAATATTAAAATTAAAAATTGCTTTATTGTCAATATTTGTAAGTTTATTCTTGAAGTATGTATAGTACTCAATAAATACAAAAATTTTCAAAGCTCTCTTTTTTTATGAGAAAACATTTCTAGCTACCCAGGATTTAAGCCAAAAAAGTACAAATATATAAACTTTAAAATTAAATAGATTAGTAGTTTTTAGTAACATCACAAAAACAAACTCTAACTTACTTTACCATTAGATTCTCTAGTAAATTCAATATGGATACTTAATTAAATTCAACAATAATTATTTTAGATGTACTGTGTAAAATGAATCTCAACTGCTTCTTTCTTCTTCAATTTTCCAGTACATCCTCAGATTGTACTCTCTATTTCAGTCTAACTTTACTGTCTGTTCATAAATAACTGTATCCCTTTACTGTTTGCTTGGATTATCCAAATTTCATTGACCCTACATCTGTTATGAGTCTTACCCATCTTTTCCAAGAAAAATGCATCTCGGTAAAATATAAGTTGGGGAAAATATTTGTATTTATTTTTTACATGCATTAATTTATAGACAAGCGTTTAAGTCATAACATAATTCGGCATGGTTCTTTTTGGGGTAAATCATGATATCATTTGCAGAACAAATATGCATGGCTATGACATTTTAGGAAAGAAATCACCCAATATGGGATGCATTATCTATTAGCATAAGAAGGTTTAGCAAACAGAAAAGGGAGAGTTAATATGTATATTGTTACAAAGCTATTTTAGATTTGAAACTCGGACTTGGGGGGGGGGGCAAGGGCAACATACGTAACCTAAACATCTGTACCCCCATAATATGCTGAAATAAAAAAAAAGAAAGAAAAAAAAGCTATTTTAGAAATTTTATATTTTCCTGAAACTAGATCATCTTCAATTTTTGTATTGCTAGATCAATTAAAGCCCATAGAAAGAACACTCATGCTTGTATCCTAGATACATAGAGAGACTTATGTATTGCACTATATTTTTATACTTCTCTGGTTTTTACACTTCTCTCTTCTGGTTTCTAATCAGGATCAACTACATAATTCATAATGATAAGGGAGAAAAGGCTGCTCACATGATATAGCATGATAATGTAACAATAAGAGAGTAAAGTGTGTGTAAATTTTACCATGAAAATACGATTGTATTTAGCTTTGTCGTGTAAGTTAAGTAGTAATTGCAAATGTCTTCTTTATTCAGCTAGTTTCATGTTTAGTTCTTACATTTCTTAATTATCATAAAAATAAAATTCATTGATATCGAATTGAAACTGCGAATGTTAATGACTCCAGATCCTTGTTATAGTATTTTCAGTAATCCTGAAGCTGACAAGATTTTGAAGCAGAGCTTGGTTCCTCATTCAAGGGGCCTGCTATCTGCAGTCTTAGATTAAATTCCATAGGTCTTCAGTGTGTCCAACAACCTTGTAAACAAACAAATAGGGATAGCTTTTCATTTAGATAGATAGTAAACAAAGGTGAATTTCATTCCATAAGGGCTAGGGCACCCCTTAATATCCAGAAATGCTGCCTATGGATGGATGTAAAGGACAACCAGGGGTTGTCTTGGGTATGTAAATATTTAAAAAATCAATAACTCAGCAGATGCTGTTGTCAATGCCATGGGAACTGTCCGTGGTCCTGTAATTTGCCTGGTTTGCACTCAATTTAAAAGCACACTCTGAATTGCGATAATCCCTAACAACTATGATAATATTTGCTGCCAGTAACCTCTCCAACTTTGCATTTTGTTTTGTTTTCAGAGTGCCTTAAATAATTTTCTGCAATAATGCATTCTCTCGTGTAAAAATGTAATCCCTACACTATTTCTTCATAAATGCTTTATAAAACAAAACAAAGTAAAACAAACAAACAAACAAAAAAACCACAAGAAAATCTGATTGAGTAATTGGGAATCCAATTCATATATTTATAAAATATGAATTGGCATTATCTTGATGTGCCAGCCACGTTGTCTTGTGAGACAGAACAGGCCTTTAGATTTTTGTGTCTTTAACACTGAACAGCACACTATGCTACCTCTGAGCCATTGTAATAGTCTGCTAATTGAATTTTGACCTCCAGTTTATATTCTCACTAGATAATTTTTACACAGGTGCCAGATTTTTTTTTAATAAAGCCTTTTTTAATCCCATCACTACCTGGTTCAAAATCATTGTTTATTCAAAATAATACCTTTGTTATAGGTACTATGGCAAAGTCCTGGGACTACAGCAGGATGTTGTCCTAGTTTTATAATGTCTGTAGGAATATAGACTCTTCCCTGAAAGAGCAGGGAAAGAGCATTTTATTAAATGCTGTAACATTCAGTCTCTTTAGACGTTCTGACTAGTCCTAACATTCTGACTTCGCCCCAGGCTTTCAGTGTCCCCTCGCGCTACATCTGCGCACATGCTCTTTGCTCAAGCCAGAATAGCCTCTGTCTTGTAAATGTTCACTTTGAACATTGCAGCGCCTCTGCTCACAGCTGTTCTTTGTTGCACCATTTCCTCCGTAAGAAATACCCACTTGTTTTTCCATCTAACTGGATTTGACTGATTTTGGGGTGTTTTTCCTACTTCATTCATGACTACTTCAGCCTAGGATAATCTCTTCCTTTTCTGAAATTCCATAGTACTTTTCATCTGCTGGTCTCTTACTCAAAATATGGTCATCAGAGATTTAGCTGAAATCCCCATTTGAAGAACAAAAGGCTCCTGAATCTACTTTCTAAGCCACAGCATACTAAGTGGGAGCTATGGCAATATATAGATCTAAATTCTAATCCAAAATGAACAGAATATTTGCTACCTACCGTGCAAAAATTATTGAATTTCTGTGAGCTTCGGTTTCTCATCTATAAAATCCAGATGATGCCAATACTTACCTTCCCAAGTTATCATGAGGAATAATGAGATGATGTATATACAGACCATGATATATGTTATGTGTTTATTAAATGTTAGCAATTATTATTGTCACTTTCAGTTTCTACCACCTTTGATTAGTTACCAGGACCTGAATGTCAATTCCGTTGTCTTTCTCTCAATTTTTGTTGAAAGAGACTTGCCCTAATCTCCATTACAGCTACCTTTTGCTTCTTCCCCATAAATTGACAAATGGGTATAACTTTATACCATTGAATATTCCAATAAAAACTAAGATTCTTTATTCCTTTAAGAAAAACAAATTATTGTAAAAGGGTTAAATTCTCACACAGTGTAAATTATTTTGTATTACTCAGAGTAGTCATTACCTTGACTGTTTTCTTCACCAATGGCCACGTTAATGCTGATGTACTTTCATGCAGAGGTAAATGTTATGGTTGATGAAACTTCTGTCAAAGGTCTTTATTTATAGGGATCAATTTTTATTCTTACATTTTCTATATATTATAATTTAAATCTTGGACTACTCTTTAACAAATCACTATTGGCATAAGATTTGTATATTTAGGCACTCAGATTGGCTTGAATTTGATACACATGTAAGAAGAAATAGAAGAGGCCATGCCCATATACTTAGCAGTTTTTTTTTCTTTTTCTCCCATGTGATTTATATGTTTTATCAGATTTCTATACAGTAGTGAAATACTATCATTCCCTCATATTAATTCTAACCAGCTTGATAATGTTTTAAGTCAACTAAATTTTTGAAATTTTCCCATCTTACAGTAGTGATGTGAATGAACATGAACTAAGCTATTTTTATCACCTAAAACAAAACAAATCAAAATTGGAACATAGTCTTAATGATTTTGTTGAGACATTGAGAGATTCTAACTGACATAGAAATTATTAAAGATTTTTATCTTCCATCTTGTTTCAGAGCTAAGTACATTTTACATGTTCCAAATCTTACAAAAAGAAAATCAATTAGTAATAAGATCTTATTCTAATATGTGGATGCTGAAGTGAAATATAAAGTTATTATCAGTAGGGACACAACCGACTGACATTAATGCAATTGTATGTGTTATTAATGTAAGTCTTATATGTATAATTCAAAAACAGTATTGCATCCAAATCTAAAAAGACAAAAACAGGAAATCCCATAAGAAAACTTAAATGACAGAATGCAATGTCTCTGTGTTTCAGGACGTCAGGTAAGCAAATTGTTAGCCTTTTTGTCATTTAATATACCATTTTAAAACTTATATTTAGCAATATTATATATTGTCTCTCATATCTAGAATAAATGAAACTCTGAAACTAGGATAAATTATTTTGATGTTACAGGAAATCAGATCAGCTTCAGAAATTTTGTGTGTGTGAGGCACAGAGTGATATCTCTTAATGTATGGATTCCATCCTCACACTACTGCATTGTCTAAGACTAAATTTATCAGTGCTAGAAGAAATCAAAGTGGACAGTCTAGAGTTATTCCAAGGTATCAGAAGATATTCCTCCTACCACCGAAAAGAGACTCGTATTAATAATGTTAATACTGAGAAAAATGATGAATATCATTCTTTTTAACCCCCATTATTTTCATGACATTAAAGTAGTTTTTAAAAAACACAAATTTACACAGTAGTACACTGATGGATCAGATGGAGAGGGGGTTCGGAATTTGAACAGAAGCCAAGAAGAGGACTGGAATCAGGAAAAAAGGGAGGAGAAAACACGAAAGTCTGTGTTTGGTTAGGTCAGGTGAGGGACAGAAAGAAACCAATTATGATACTATACCATTCTTTTTGCCAAAAAAAATAAGAAAAGCCCTAGCTTGTTTCCTCCTGGGAAGTAGCCCCTTGTACCAGGAAAGCATCCTAACGCTGTCTGTATTGTACCTAAAGCCCTTATCACCGAAATCATTCTAAAGATCAACAAATTTACCTTACGTCTGGCTGAATAGTTGGAACTATTATTTTTTGGAGAACTGAAGAAAATCTCCTCTTGCTATTTCTTTAATTCAGAAGAATTTCATGGCACAGTTGGAAATCACATCTAAAAAAGGTCAGCCTGTCACTAAATGCATGGCTGAGAACAGATCCTTTCCTGTTTACAGAAAGCAGAAGTACCCAGGGCTTGAAAGGTAGTGGCGACCAAGGGAGCAAGCAGGGTGAGAGAAACAAGGTGCAGCAAAATAATCCAGAAAATGTGAGATAAATTATGCTTTTGCATAGTTTTGACACTGTTTATCTTCAACCATATGCAGACAAGAGGAGGTCTATGTGGAGAGGTTTCCTCATGAGCAGTCACGTGGGCACAGTGCTTTCCATAAACATTCCTTTAAATTTCACAGAATTGACCAGTTGATGAAAAAATTACTCACTTGTTTGATTGAAATTGTTCTTTCGATATGAGAAACTTTTTCATGGAAACCTTTGTGCTCAGAAGATACGTGAAAACTTTTCCAGAAAACCTCAATCCTGTGATAGCTAAATACTCTTAACGTTTCAACACCATTAAGGGCTTAGATTTCTGTTACGAATCAGAAGCAGTTTGTAACCATGAGCAATGTTAAAGAGGGGTGAAATCACCAAAGTTTCCAGCGGCCTCTCAACTTCTGCTGGTATAGGGAAAGAAATCTGCCTTTCAGTCCTTGTAGGACAAGATTTGCTTGAGTGCTTTCTGGCATGCTAGAGCTTCCCCTGTGTGTGTTGTATGCATGATTTAGAAGAAGCTGTATCAGCACTGATTTATACATTGACAGCTAAGGATAATAAGATATGGGCAAACATACAGCTCACCCTTTTACAGATTAACCTGGAGACTGCATTAGGCAAATTTGATAGCATTAAAAGATTTTGCCAATTTGTCTGGAAACAATTTCTCTTTTGTAGTGTGTCAAGGGTAACACTTCATGCCATTGTACTAATTTAAATGGCTTTGATAAATTGTTCAAGAGGTTAGAGAATAGTAGTATAGATATATATTTAGCACTTTAAAATAAAAAGGCTATTAACTTAATTGTTAAATGAATTTAATCTGTAAAAATCAAAAGTGCTCAAGAATGTAAGTGTTTTCTTGGAACCACAGCAACCATATTATATCATGAGGCTTTAAATGTCTTAGAAAATAAAATTATACTTCTGCTTACCTCCTAATCAGTAGAAATGCTTTAGGCTCTTACAGTAGCATAGATGTTTGCTATTATTTGGGAAAAGCCTTGGTTTATAAAAGCAATAAAGTTGTATCTTCTTTGGGGTGCACTTTTTTTAATATTGCATGTCCTAGATTATACCATTTGCATGAAATCAAGGTAGTCTCGTGTATGATTGTGTTCCCTAGAGAACGTCTTAAAAATGAGATGTATATTGCATAAGACATTCTCTTTGTACATAATTTCTAAAGTAAGGAATTTGAAGAGGCCCCTCTGAAAGTCACTGGATTAAATCATTGCACCTTTATTTAGCAGGCTTGCGAGAAATACAACTATTTTATGAAAATTTCAAGCAGTCTTTTAAGAACAAACCTCAACTATGATTTGGCCCTTTTGGTGAATTTCAAACTTGAAACAAGGACAAGATTCATTTGTATTGTAATGATAATCTTACTCCTGTATATCTGCATTTCCTCACCAATGCATGCAGAGCTCACTACTCACCTATTTCGTGAAACATTTCATTTCTATCTCAAGTGAAACATCAGAATACTTTTTATTGTAGTTATAAAATCTGAAGCATCAAGCTACTATTTTTAAATAATAACTGCTTATTGGGAAAAAAGAAGATCCTGTAATTGGGACTGGGAACTTAGCTGTTGATTTCAACCTAATAGAAGGCTTGATATGAATATGGATATTTTAATCCCAAAAACAAGCAGCAGGAAAAGGCAGACTTAACCAAGTTTGGAACATCCCTTTATTTTTAACATAGGAATCTTAACAAATGAGTCCTTACACTACTGGAGGAGATTCATTGGCTTAAATTGTGTATTATGTAGAGTTAGTTGATACAGCTTGTAAACTTTTTACCATAAGTACATATAGTGTTTAATGATGTACCTCTACGATAGATTTCTTAATGTTTTTGACTGAAATTAGCATGTTTGAGAAAAACAACTTTTTATTAATTTTTTAATACTTAAAAACTTATATTCTAGAGAGTTATATGACCTGGAAATTCCTTAACTCAAAAGTATGTTGTATTTACAGTGCAGAGAATTCACATATAATGCTAAATAATGCAAATTATGAGAATAGCGAAGCTTAATATAGAACAACTGCTAGCTTTCTAAAGAGTATTCCTGGGTCAGAAGAGCAGGGAGATATATAGGACATTTCTCTCAATTTGGAGTTCTCGAAGGAAAACTGCTTTTAAAAGAAGGAAACCTAAAAGTAGTCTTGCTCTTTCTTGCCAAGGATAGTGAAATTAACATGCAGCTGAGCTTCTCTGATAAATGGATTCTGTTAGGTCACTGAGGGGGTGCATGTGACATTAAGTGATTTACAGTCCTTTACCTTAATGAAATTGTTTCAGCAAGATGACGCTGAAAGCTCCTAATGGATAGCTTTTCTTGATGTAATGAAATTGCATTCCTATGGCATTTAATATAAGGTGCAGTTATTATTTACTGGAGCTTTCCAAGGGCTGCTGTTTGCACAGACAGTTCAGAACAAAAAGAGATTTCAGTGGCGGCACAGAGGCCAGAATGGTTTGTGACATTCTTAAGCATTTGAGTATGTTTGCGAGAGCATTTCAGGAAGTGTGGCCAGGGCTTCATAGACCCTTCAGGAGACTTCCTATCACCTACCACTGTTACTGCCCATCCCTTTTACATAGATTCTGCTAATCTATTTAACAGGCAACTGGATTACAACCAGATCAGCTGTATTGAAGATGGGGCATTCAGGGCTCTCCGGGACCTGGAGGTGCTGTAAGTACCGCTATTTCTCTTACTCTTTTAACGGAGGCTTTGTATCTAGACAGTACTAATGTGGAGGCTTATCTGCTAGTTTAAAACCTTGTGTCAAAGTGGTCTCCTAAGAGATACTTAAATAACTCATGGTGAATACAGAGAAGAGTAGAAATGTGTATGTGCAAAACCTTGCGTATGATATCTGTATGTCTAGGTAATATTGAATAGTTAGGGACACTCAAATGTCCTCTTTATAATAAACTATTTCCATAGGCTTCACAGGATTATTGAGAATCCCCGTAATTGCTAAGTATTAAGATTAAAATAAATTTGAAGGAAGAGTAACATCAAAAAATAAGACTCTTAGTAGCTGGTAAGTCGCTGTACTTTGTAGTTGTTAGGCGATGGAAACACGTTTTCTCATTTAAAAATGTAATATTTAACCAGGTAATTTAACATTATTTTTTAAGATTATTTTGAAATATTTGTAATTTTAATAAGCCACCCGTTAGATCCATTTTAAAATCTTCACTATTGACATTGTAATACATTACATAAACTTGAAGAATTATAATTGGCATCCTCTCTCTTTCCTTGCCGGGCAGACATGGCTGACAAAATTGGTTAGAGGCAACTGAGAAATCTCTATTGACTTTTGACTTACTAAAATAATTTCAGTGAAATTATTAATATTAATGAAAAATAGTTTTAATGAAAACTATAGCTACTAAATCACTTTATGCCACGTATACATTGCTGGAATTTTTTTCAGTGAAAGATTCATATTTCTAGATTGAAATTTGAAAACAATAACAAAAAAACTAAATATACTTACAGTTTCTCTCCAAATTAAAATATTTTTCTGTGTTTTATTTCATCCTTCACATCATTAAGTCAGAAATCCAAAGTTGAACTAATGTGGGGAGGTTTTGAATTTTTAGTTCATTTGCTAAAAGTTATCCAGAAATCATCAAATTCTTCCAAAAACACAGGATTCATTGCTTTGCTCTATAAATTGAGTTTCAGGAAAAGAATGTACTTCTGAAAAAAATTTAATCTTTCCACTAGAATAGCTTATTTTAGCAATATTTTCTATGTGGTTTTGGTTTTAATTATAAGTAAATTAATAGAATTTCTAGCTGTGTCATGTGCTGAGTTCATAATTATTTTAAAAGAGATTTGTGTATGAATGAGTTGATTGAGATAAATTGTGAAATATAAAAATGTATACTGCTTTCTAACTATATTAGATGTCACCTTTGTTTCTATTGATATCAGTCTACATCTTTCTATAGAAAAAACATTTCAAAGTGCCTATCATACACATTTTAGTTATAAAGCCACTTTATAAATTGTATATTGGAGCCATTTTTAATATATGAAACTCACTGATGCTATTTCAGAGTCAGAATAATTAAGGTAGATTTGTAATTTCATAGTAGTGGTCTGATGTCAAAATCATAGTCAGTGTCACTAAACTTTGTATATGACTAGACTACCATAAGAGTTATTTAACTGAACAGAGCTGGTCGAGCCAAAAGTCTGTTACTAAGTCAGTGTTCCTTACTAGAAACATGAATGATACCAATTATCTTATGAAAAGTTAGCTGAATATTTTGGATGAATTAAATTCCACAAAGTACCTTATTTTTAAGTTAAGAAAGCTTAAATACTTATTAAATATGTAATTACTCAGATTTTTTATTCTCTTTTTATATACACAGAGTACCTATTTATAGTTCATATATATAGTATATATTTTTAAATCCTCATACTTTAACCTTTAGAAAAATCAATTGATAAAGAATTTAAGGCAAAACTAGATAAAGCACTGAAAAGACTAGGATTTATTAAGCCCAGATATCTTGTCAAGTACATCAAAAGTTTGCCTATTATAAACATTTGGTCAAGGGCTTTTATTAAAGTAGAGTTTATACTCAGAAGGGTTCCAGAAAAAAGCTTTACTATTTGGTTCTTTTTACCATTCATGACTCTTTAGGATGTATCTTCAGATTATATGAAAATAATGAAGGGACATTAACTTGCACATACATCACCTTAAATTTCAGATTCCCAGTGTTCTAGATTTTTTAAAATTTTAATCCTGTGAACCATTTGTGAATGTATGACCATACTAAGGCCAACCAGGAGAAGATGCGGTAATCATCCCGGGTCATGCATGAGAATATGTAAGATTAGGATATGTACGGGGGTAGAGAGAATGAATATAGTTCAAGAAGTCAAGTGAAAAGTCAAAGTAGATGAAAGCAAGGAGGCAGTTTATCACTTGTATGTTCATGGCAAACTGATTTATTATGACATTCTGATTGGTCGGATTTAGAATTAACTGCTTGTTTTCTTAATATTTATAATAAATACTATCTCAAAAATAACAGCAGAAACTAAATCTAGATAAATATTTTTTCCATGGATACTAGACTCAGAAATGAAATATATCTCTTGAGTTGCTAGTTTTACACTTTTTTTTTTATTTTCCACAGAATGGCCATAATTTAATTTAATTTAATCATAGTGATTCACATCCATTAAATACCAGATTCTCTTCCAAGCCTTATGCTTGGCACTAAGGGAA
Source organism: Propithecus coquereli (assembly GCF_000956105.1). NCBI lineage: Eukaryota > Metazoa > Chordata > Mammalia > Primates > Indriidae > Propithecus > Propithecus coquereli. The sequence continues at coordinate 157,241 of NW_012152807.1, forward strand.
TAAAAAAGACTAAATCAGGTCTAAGTGGGTGTGTTGCTCCATGATTACAAAGGCTAGCATTTTCCATTTACACATCAAGATGTCCTTTGTACTAGAATACATTCTCATTACAAAGAGGAAATCTTAAGGTTGAGCATATAAATAGACTTACAAGAGAAAGTGTTCACAAATAAATAGGTACAATATATGTTTGCATCATTTCAGAATACGAATTGATCATAACCATAACATATATGTCATCATACTTAATTAACAATTATGTTTATCACTAATTTTTAACTTACCTTAATTTTTTGGTTCCATATAACTTTCAGTCACTGGGTATCAGTAGCAATATTCCTTTACCAGCATCAATACCGCAAAAATACTAAGATAATTTATTTCTTCAGTTGCATTATATAAACTAACATTTTGAGAAAAGACTTTACATTGGTAGCTATGGATTTCAGCATTCAGTAAAAACTCGTTTGCATGGAAATGTAAGAAACTGTAGTTCAAAATTAATGCATGTCTGCTATGTGTGAATTATATTAAAAAAATGTATCCCTAAAATCGTATTTCAGAATTCTATATACTATAAAGGTTTTAGCCATATTAAATCAGGATAAATTTTGAGGGTGGGGAAAAAAAGGTCATTTGAAAGCAAATCTCTTTAAAAACGAAAACCTTTTAGTTCAAACATCAGGATATATTTTAATGGTGTTTGAAAAAAAAAATCTCCTTTCACTTGAGCGTAAGAAAATGCTAGAAGCTTTTAGATAATGTGAGCCAACTAATCCAGCACTTTCTAGGTCCTCCGTAAAGTAGTATATTTTTCCTATGTTACTTAATTCAAATCACTGAGATTAGTTCTGGTATCATTCAATACATTACCAACTGGATAAAGAGTCAGTGCATAGGTCTGTAGCTGATGTATTGTACTTAACTGAAAAGTTTTTGTCAATCCCCAAACCTCTGAACACCCCATGTGTTACCATTGGTAACCACAGCCACCAACTGGCCTAAAGTGGCCTCACAAATGTATTTCGTGTAGCATAAACAGACTTGGTCCACAGACTCTTTGAAGTATTGAATTAGTTACCAGTATTTAAAAGTTAGGAAGATTAATCTAAAAGTTTTCATTTCTAGCTTCCTTTGGGAAAATCGGATTGTTGAACAGCCTTTCATTGCAGCAGGTCAACGGCCCACTGGAGCTGAACATTAGCTGCTGTAACAGACAACATCATTGCTATCTTAGCAAAGTCCTCACCATCCTGCCTGTCTGTCTGCTCTTCCCCATCTCTGTCTTTCCCATTGTATTTCTTTGCACATGCTGGTCTCTGTCATGTACGTTCCCTGCCTGGTCTCCGTAGGCAAGTGAATTTGCAACCCCTAATTCAGACCCTTATCTGGTATCGAACTTCAATCACCTGGACCATCGCTTCTATGTTTCCTGCCTCCTTCAGAAACTTGCCCTCTTTAGTCACCACCCCATTGTATCTTCAGCCTCTCTCCATCTTAGAATTACTTTGCATTTCCACACTTTACTCACACACCCCTGGGATAGCTGTTCTACCACTTTCTTATCACAACCAGCCTCCTCCAAAGAGGCGGGAAAAAACTCTCATCTTAATCTCGTTAACTTTATGTTTGTGTAATTTGTCTAATTCGTCTTTATTTTAGAATAGGATTTATGCCTGATTTATTTTTATAATACTCCACGTTGCCTTAAATTAATAGCCATTTAGGAAATATTTGATGAATAAATGAGTAGTAATAGTAGAAATGATAGTTATTGTTAATAATAATAAAACTAACAATGATGTATTGGAGAAAAATAGGAAAAATTAGAACCAAGCAAAGATTATACTTGTTTTCACTATAACAACCTTGACCACTCATCTTCCTGGCTCTACTTCAAGAAATTATGATCACTGCCCCACAGTACCAGGCAAAGGACAGTATCTGCTGCAGCAACTAAAATCTGTTAGAATAGGTTAATTTTTCAATATAGTGCTAAAGCATGTCACTTTGTCTCCACCTGATGCAAGTACCAATATCGATGTCCTTCTACTCAAATTTCAATAGTGGCCAATGTCCACAGTAAACAATAATTAGCAAGACTCTGTTCCAAGACCTGACAGGAATAATTCTGTATTGTTGCTACGAGCTTTCAGTTAGAGAATTCAAATATGTTCCTTTACTCATGGACAGGGAAATGTAATTACGCAAATTTTCTAACTATGACTGTCCCACGTTCTTTTTTTTCCTTGTGAGACAGTCTTGCTCTGTCACTTTGGTAGAGTGCCATGGCGTCATCATGGCTCATTGCAACGTCAAACTCCTGGGCTCAAGTGATCCCCTTGTATCCACCTCCCGAGTAACTGGGACAACAGGTGCTTGCCACCACACCTGGCTAATTTTTCTATTTTTAGTAGAGATAGGGTTCCTGCTCCTGCTCAGGCTGCTCTTGAACTCCTGAGCTCAAGCAATCCTCTCGCCTCAGCCCATGTTCATTTCTTAACCAGTATCATAGACAGACATGCATGCACAAGATACATAAAGTAGTATGTAAATAATCAAAGATGCTATGATTAAAGCCATAAATGTGTAATAAATGTTGAATAAAACTGAAGGTATAGTAATATGTTAAAGTATGTAATGTATTTATTAACTGGTCTACAAATAGTGCATTTTGTTGGTCATCTCTACCAAATAGTTGTCCTTCATATGCATAGTCACTAGAAATTTTCTGTGTATTAATAAATAAAATAATCAATAAATGTTTATATCTAAAACTCTAACTTTTTTTTATTTTACAGCACTCTCAACAATAACAACATCACTAGACTTTCTGTGGCAAGTTTCAACCATATGCCCAAACTTAGGACTTTGTAAGTAGTCACAATATATGTGAAGATCAACTTAATCAATTAAGGGTTCCCTTAAGTATTATTTTTATTAAGCAAAGAACAGAAACACTAGTTTATGAGGTAGACAAGGAAAACACAACTTTAGAAAATTCCAGATATGATATTTGAGGAAATGAACTATTACTCTGGAAACGTGAAGGCCGTCTTTTAAGTAATATGCATTGTGGGAAATTTGGAGTGGGGAAAAAAAACATTTACTTTGAGCTATTGTGGAGGTCACATTTCATTAAGAAATGGAAGACTCCTTGATTGGCTGTCAGATATGATAAATGAGAAATCTTTATGATTTTATTACTGTACTGCAGGCAGACCTAATAAAGCTAAACTGGTTCTTCAACATTCTTTGTAACATAAAATTATAGCATCACCCTCTAGTGCTTCTATAATTAAGGTTATGTCAGCATTTAAATTTAAAAATATCTTTTTGGGGGTTACAGACAGACATTGAGATATTTTTGGTGAATAAAAATGAATCTGTAATAAAGTATTGGCTACAGCTATTTTTTTTCCCTTTTGAACAAAAAGTAATCCTTTAAGCTCAGTTATAGCATTTTCAGAGGTAAATCTCATTTGAACTGAGTTTCAGAATCACCTTGACCTAAAAAATATATTTACATATATGTGGAACGTGGTTGCAGACAAAACCAAGGCATTGGACTTCTTGAAAAAAATGAGTTTTTATGTAGGGTAAATATATTTTGATTAGATTTTCAAAATATTTCTCATTTTATAATAGCGTAATAGCTTAGCACTGCAACATATTATATTTATTTTCTTTCTTTAATAAAAAATCAGTTGAATCACCAGCTTTTTAATGAATTTGACAAAACCAATCTTCTTCTTCTTTTTTTTTTTTTTTTTTTGAAACAGAGTCTTACTGTGTTGCCCGGGCTAGAGTGCCGTGGCATCATCCTAGCTCACAGCAGCCTTAAACTCCTGGGCTCAAGCGATCCTTCTGCCTCAGCCTCCCGAGTAGCTGGGACTACAGGCATGCGCCACCATGCCCGGCTAATTTTTTCTATATATTTTTAGTTGTCCGATTAATTTCTTTCTATTTTTAGTAAAGACGGGCTCTCGCTCTTGCTCAGGCTGGTTTCGAACTCCTGAGCTCAAACAATCCACCCGCCTCAGCCTCCCAGAGTGCTAGGATTACGGTGTGAGCCACCGTGCCTGGCCGACAAAATCAATCTTAATGCCATTTTTTCTTCACTGTAATTTAAATTCGTATGTATTACATTATTATAATTCCCTTTTAGTGTGATTTAGCAAAGTAAAGAAATTCTAAAAGTATACAAACATAACTAAATTTTGTTTTCTTGAAGCTATCAGATTGAGACGAATCTAACTAAATTAACAGTCTGGTTCACTCAAACTATAGTTTCCCATTAACTTCAGGTAATTTTTTTTAAAAAAAATTGATCAAACTTTCGATCCTTGAAAAAATAAAGCCACTGGAACTATAAAAGCATCTATCATTTGAAATTTTGATAGTGTCTGTTATTTTCTTGTAGAAATCCACTAATTTGTCTTACTAATCAGGTTTTTAAATTTTTATGTTCTTTTTCTCGTTTCAAATTCATACACATCTAATTGTAATTTTTTGTAATGTGCTTGGTTTAGAAAGAAATATTTAGAGAACAAGGATGTAGAATGTGCTACAGTGGGTTCCAAAGGATGGCACTCTTGACTTCCAAGTGAATGGAGCCAGAGGTCACCCATCTTTCCCCAAAATGTAGCTTTTTGTTCTGTGACATATCTTCTAGTTTTGATGCAAAAGCATCTGTTCTTTATCTAATGTCTCAAGGAGAATGTAAAGCAGTCATCGAACTTTGAATCCTTTGCTTTGGTTTGTTCATTATTCTACAGTATCATTGCTACTTTAAAATTCCACTTTTATAGCCCAATTATCTTTCTGGACTGAGTTCCATGTTTTAATATCCATTACTGTTATTAGGTTAAAATTGAACACATCAGCTAAAAAGGACTAAAATGGTATTACTATGTCGTAGATGATTCTGGGAATGGTGCTTTGATTTATAGCTTTGGATGTCCTTTTCTTTAGTTTGAGAAAACATAAAAGCCAGTTTGAAGTCAGTTACCTAATTTAGTGGATACATTTGTCTGATATTATATTAATGGAGAAGTGCTATTTGCCACTTGGAAGAAATCCATGATCTTGTATGGATCCTGCCACCATGGAGGGGACTCACTTAATTCCTTCACTCCCAGCCACTTGTGCCTTTTAATTTCAGTCCTTGCTCTTTGAGAATAGATCTCCACCAGCCAAAGCAGCTAATCCCTTTTCTGTGATTAAGCAAAAGAAGGAAATCAGAATAGGGATGTTAAAAGCATTTTATATTGAATTATTATTCTATCTTGTTCAGCAAAAAATGAAAGCGAACTGCTAAAAAGATTTTGCAAGCAGTTTCTATAGAAGCTCATAACGGCAGGACTTACTGATATTTCAAACCGCGAACCACAACTTTTATTAACTGGCCTCCTCCCCTTGCCTTCCCACTCTCCCACACCACCCCCATTGTCTCCAGTGTGTTGGGACCGCAGAACAATTTGCCTTGGATGTATTTTTTTTCTCATTACTCTTTTGAGTGAACATAGGTGGAATAATTTTATGGTCATTTTCAAGCTTCCGTGTATTTGCATAGCTCAGAGCAAATGAAGAGAGACTTCTGTGTTTGTAAGCCTGTTCAATTTTTAGAAAAAAACAATTGTATCAGAATTTGCTAAGCTTTATGTGCTTCTATGTTAAAAACTAAAGGTAAATATTATTATTAATGAATTTTTCAAGTTTTTAAATAACTATTTTTGTTTTCTTGCTTTAAACTTCTTTCCTCTCATTTAGTCGACTGCATTCGAACAACCTGTATTGTGACTGCCACCTGGCCTGGCTCTCCGACTGGCTTCGCCAAAGGCCTCGGGTCGGCCTGTACACTCAGTGCATGGGCCCGTCCCACCTGAGAGGCCATAATGTAGCTGAGGTTCAAAAACGAGAATTTGTATGCAGTGGTAAGGGAGAAAGAAGGATTATGTTATCATACTACTGTATGCTATCATGTAATGGAATGTGAAGAGTGCATGCTTCAAAGGCTTCGTTCAATGTTGTTCACTAACATGTGCAATTATGCACTAATCACTCTATGGAGGTCCTCTTTTTTAGTGAAAATAATAATATTTTCTAAGATGTTTGTACACTGGTTGGCAACTACTGATTACTTGCATCTGAATTATGATCAAAGATTTTTCAGTTTTTACTCCAGAGAAATATAGGAAATTCCTAGATTATGGTTTTACTTGTGACATTATTTTACCTTTAAGTAACAATTATAGCTACTTTTATGTTAATAATTGAAAAATTATTAGATAATCCTGGATCCCTGCTGTGAAATTCAAAGAAAAATGCAACGATAGTTGCAAAGTATGCTTTTCCTGTATACATACATAGTAATGGTTCAATTTTACTTAAAACAAATAATAAGTGACTAGCTATAGTAACAAAAATCTAAAAGCAAAAATAAGACATGGGCTTATGTCTAATTTCAATAGCTAACATTTACTGAGTTTTTCTATGTGCTTAAGCAGCAATCTAAGTATTTCACATATATTTACTGCATTTCACTTCCTTCATAATATCTGTATGAGAAATGTATTATTATCTCTATATTAGAGATTAAAATACTGTGAAAAAGAATAACCTTTCAAAGGTTATATAGCTGAGTCCAAGGATCCCTACTTAGCCAGTCTGATTCCTATTTTTATCTATATGTAGAGAGAGTAATATATTTGTTTATATTTATATATCCACTGTGTTACATAACATGTTTTATGAATATAGGACTGGTTCTGCTTCAGAAGTGTCTATTCAAAATATAATAACACAAATTATTTTTGTTACACATATGAAATACAGATAATGCATTATAAATAGTTGAGTGTTTTTGAAAAAGCCATGGGGAGACATTGCTAGTACTTGCTTCTATTTTATTGTTATCTTTTGGACCCTTTTATGTATTTTTCCCCACATTTTATAAGCTAAACAAGATTCTCTTACAATATCATGGAATGTTTGATCGCTTTTTAAAAAATTAAATGATGAAATAACTAACAATTCGTTACTAACCACTTTTTCTCTCTTCACTTTTTCCTTCCTGTTTTCTAGATGAGGAAGAAGGCAAGTTCACCTTTCTTTTCTAGACTGAGGATATTTTTGTAAAGTTTCAGAGCTTGTTTAGAGGGACAGGGTTAGCAATTGGCTAGCAGCCTCTTTCTGGCACATCACCACCACTGGGTACCTTTCCCAGCAGGTGGGAGCGGGCAGTCCCTGTCCTCTAGAAACCGTGATTTGCGGACGCCTATTTGGTAGAGCCCTGCTGACATTCTGGTGCTCATCTTTCAAGCAGTAAAATCTCATGTCAAAATAGTTTCGTTTCCAAATACTGAGTAGTAAAAAATACACACCTGAAGGTAACTACTTGTGCTAAAATTTTAATCATGTGAAGCTCAGAAAAGAATTATATAGATTAATAATTACAAAGTGATATGACACAAATTATTATAATAACTTCAAAGAAAGTGGTAATTTTTAATCTATCCCGACATAAAATTTAGGGTTATCTAATTTTCCTCCACATTATTGGCACATGATTATTTAATTCAAGGAACAATTATATTCTACCAAGATGGAAGTGTTATTATTTTTCTTTCATTTTTTAGACACAGTAAATTAAGCCACATAAATTTGATAAAGACCAAACTCTATTTGAGCTTATTTGAAATGAACATATGTTAGTTTGAAATTGCTGTGTGTTTTTTTGGTGGGGGTGGGGGGCTGGAAATCAGAATAATTTTGAAAAGAATTCTGGTTTTAAAACTGAATTTAGCCTATCTCAATTTTTTCAAGTTTTAAAAATTACCACTTTTATGACCAGTTTTTTAAAATCTCGTTTGCTTCATCTCATTTGCTTTGTTGATCTGAAAATATAAATGCATGCCTCCTAAAATAATATTTTAGAAATATAGGGCCATTTTATTATCATGTATTTAGAGAAATTTATTTTTGTCACATGCTTTATTATTTAAGCTAAGTCTGCATGTTTCACAATTATGAAATTCAGAGGAAAAATATAATTGCTGTTCATTTCTTTTTTAGGTCACCAGTCATTTATGGCTCCTTCTTGTAGCGTTTTGCACTGCCCTGCCGCTTGCACCTGTAGCAACAATATCGTAGACTGTCGTGGGAAAGGTCTCACTGAGATCCCCACAAATCTGCCAGAGACCATCACAGAAATGTACGTGCCCCGAAATTTTTTCTTATCCCTCCACCTCCACAGTGAATCTAACCTTAATTTTCTTTAGGAGATTCCGGGTTTATCAAGGCACATCTGATCAATTAGCTTAAACAAATGTTCCTTTCAGAAGTGTATTGACCTTTACTCTGTTCAATTACATAAATACATATCTTATTTAAATACATATCTTGTTCAAATGGCTAGGATTTGGCGGGGGTGGAGGGAACAGGTAGAATTAAAAGGGATGTATTTTAAGGAATAATAGCACTTTCTCCACCTCAAGAAGGTGTTATTAGGCTATTTAGGAAAAATAAAACAATTAGGATGGTTTGTGTCTAGTCCATCCTCTCTGATCTGTAGATCAGCTGTTATCCGTTTCCAGTTTAGTGCAGTGCGAGCACAAAGAGAGACAGAGCTGCTTTAATGAACCGTAGAAACAAGAGCAAGATGTTGCTCTGCCTCCTGAAGATCTCATGTCTTAAAATGCAATTTCACTATTTTGTTTGAATTGATAGTTCAATGCAAAGTGTAAAAACGATAATATTATTAAGTCAAATATAAAGATTTTTTTTTAATTACTGAGGATTTTAGCCTATTTGAGCCAATAACCACGTCCATCAAAAGTGAAATTCTCATGATAAGGTATTGTATACATGTTTCGTGTGCAGCTGCTGAATGCATTTCTATGTCCTTGCCAAATATAAGTCATGTGGATAAAACAAGGTCACATATGATGTAAAATGGAATGCTTTTACCATCTGGGGAAGTAAGCACTAGGGAAAATCTTTACCTCTATATCCATTTATTAAGAAATCCCCTCCTAACCACCCAGCCCATCATATTATTGTTTTATAGGCTGCTTCTAAACTGTAACTAAAGAAATGGTTTTGCATGTTCTTGGATGAAATAATAAAATAGGAACAGCTTCGTGTGATAGGCCTACAAAGTAGGCAAAAAAAAAAAATAGTTATTTTTAAAAACTTCTCATTTTTTTAACCAGTTTGTTTAATTGCTATAATAATTTAAATGCTCTAATTTACTTTATATGAAAATAACCTTAGTTCACAAGACCCATTACCATTATTTTAAAGTACCTAATATGTGCTTTACAGTGGACTTAGAGCTTTGCAGTGTAAGACATGATTCTCTGCAAAAACTCGAGAGTTTGCAGAGATGTGACACAGATGCCAAAGAATGTGGGCACATAATAATATTATTCTTATCAAAATTTAAATTGTTGTGACACTACCTCTCATATATAAGACATTTGTAAGTATTTTTTAGCTGAACCTTGAAAGAAGAATAAGATACAATTTGGAACGAGTGGGTGACATTCCTGAAAGAGAAACATTGGCAGCAAAGGGCAAGGTGCAATGAGCATTATGTTTGAGAGACTGTGCAGTTGAACCTAATTGGAACAATAGGTTCATGTTGGGACATCATGGAAAATAATGCCCGAAAAAGGACATCTGCATCTAATTTTAAAGCCACAGATAACTTAAGGCCTTTAAGCTTAGTCAGAAGTATTAGATGTGATAAAGTAGATAGTAGAAAGACATAGTGAGTTTTTTAATAAGGTGGTAGTATATTTATCTATCCAGGCAAAAGCATTTGTTAAGTAACCACTTATTAAATAAAGGCACCATGAATTCTCCAGAGATCTTCCGTCAAGTGGCTAAGAAATTTGACATGAAAATTAAAAACCATGAAATGAAGTACAAAGTAAAAAAAGTCAATGTACACTGTTCTGGTCGTGGGTACACCCAAAGCCCAGACTTCGCCACTATACAACATACCCATGTAACAAAACTTCACTGTATTCTCCCAGATCTATTGAAATTAAAAAAAAAAAGAAGTTCTAAGAGACGAACACATCAAGTTCAAGTTATTATAGAGGGCATAAAGTGGAGGGCAAGATACAGTGGTTAATTAGAATCAGAAAGTTTTCATTGGAATCCCAGGTTTACCTACCATTTACTATCTGTAAGACTGTGGCAAGTTACTTGTCCTCTATGAGCCTGTTTCCTTATCTAAAACTAGGGGTTATGGTCAGTTTGAAATTAAGTAATTAACACATATACAGCTATATGTGGTTAGCAGAGTGTAATCATTTTATAAATGATACATTAATCGTGGAAGCCTTCTCGTGGAAGTAACACCCACTCTAGGCCTTGAAAGATAGGTAGTAAATGGAAACACAGAGATGAGAAAGAGGATTTCAGAATTAATAGACCATCATGAGCACAGGAGATAGGAATGGAAGTACAAGACACTCTCAAGCAGGACCTGGCTGGTATTTGATGCCTGAGATAGTACTGGAAAATGAAGTTGGAAAGGTAGATTGGAGCCAATGCATGGAAGCTCTTGTTAGTATAAGGATTTTAGACTTTCTTTGGAATGCATTTGAACATAGGAATCTTCTAGAAGAATTAGTGTGATAGATGCCTACCAGTGATTTGGTGAAAGGAGAGAATGCAAGGCAGGAGGCTTCCTAGGAGGCTATTACATTGATCCAGGGGGGATGTCAGAAGAGGAGCAAGTCAGCAGCAGTAGGAATGGGGATGTGGAAACAGACATGATAGCTAATGTACGGGCAGGATTAATGGGATTTGACATTTAACGAGATCGGGGAGTAATTGGAGAAAAATAAACCAAAGATGATGCCGGTGCCAGAGTTTCAAGTATGACTGGTAGGCAGGTGGTGGTTATATCATTGCATGTAAGAAGTTGAGGAACCAGACCAATCCTGGGGAGAAAGATGATGGTGAACTCAATCTGTGAAATACTGAAATACTAATGACACATCCAGCAGTACTAAAAGAATACGGATTATAGTAATTTTGGAGCAAGACAAAAACTTGAGACAAGTATTTCAGGGTAATTAACGTAATAAAAAAACAAAGTTGATAGTTGAAGCTGTCAATTTTCCAATGGGAAGGAGAGTAAGAAAAGAGATGCCCAAGAACCTAAATAAAAACAGCAAAGGGAGGAAGGGGTTTCTAGGAAAAATGATTTGCTGAGGCAGATACTGCTGCTAATGAACCACCCTGAGATCTAAGAGAAGGTCTTGGAACTTGTCCAGCATATTGTTCTTGGAGGATTCCATTTTGATAGAATGGTAGGGAAGTAAGCCACTTTTTAGAGTGTTAAGAAAGGGAGTATTGATGAATATTGGAGAGAGCAGATATGGAGCAGGTTGAAGAATTTGGGTGAGAAAAGATTTTTTAAAAATCTGTTAAAAAAGACAGTTTTTGCCATAAAGGACAAACTTGGGTTTATTTTAAGACAAAAAAACCTGCAATCATTAGAAAGTCAGAAAGAAAGAATAGGTTTAAAGAGAAATGAAAGTGTTAGAATTAAATAAGATACACGTGGGGGCAAGATGATGCTGGACACAGGAGGGAATCCATCCAATGCAGATCATAGGGAAGGACAACAAAAAGCTGCTGTAGGTGAACAAAAGGAGAGAATAAGTCATAGACATAACATATTGAAAGCAATATGAGACATTTGAACTGGTTTATGTTATGTAGTCTGTTTTATTTTTTATCATAATGCTTTTCTTCTACATTGTATGCTCTTTAGATTTTGTATAATGGTTGGATTTAGTAGCATAAAAGTTATACTAAATAACACGTCCCATTGGGTTTGCCATGTTGAGAAGGTGGTGTATCAGGTAATGATACAATAAATTAAATTTATAAGGAGAGATGAAAACATATGTGAAGCTCTAGGTGAATTTTACTTCTCTGATTATTACATTATCAGCTTTATCAGTAGAGCATCTGGTGATAAATTATATTGATCTTCAACTCCAACAAAATACCTCCATTTTCATTCATTGTAGTACATAAGTTACTGGCTTAGTAACTCATTTCTTTTATTACTCTCTTATTTTTTTGTAAGAATAAAGAACATCAGTAAGATTATGAAATGTGGAAATAAAGCTATATACATTTTTGTCTTTATAGGTTCAAGGTTTTTAATACATGATGAACTGAAAATTATAAATTCCCCTCAGTATTATTCACATATATTTCTTAAGTCTGGAGTTTTACCATAAATTGTCAGTAGAATTTCTTTACTGTAAGTTATCAAATATTTCATTTAATAATGTTGACTTGATTTCCTCCTGTGTGATGTCTTTATTCTTGCACCTGTCTCAATATAATTTTAGAAAAAAAGAAAGTATGTATGTGCTATACAGGAGTGATAAACTGCCTATAAATCTAGGTAGAAAAACATGACGCATTCTTTTTTATTCTACATTGTGTTTGCAACTACAAATTCATACTTCTGGTATACACTAACACAATTATTTGTTAAACTATAGAAATGAAATATTCTTTTAAAGTCAGAATTGGAATAATTTGGAGAAGGAATAATAGAAAGAGATTAACATTTATCTAATACCTGTACTGCTGTATACTGTACACACATTATATAATTTGATCTTCTCATTGACCTGTGATGGGGTATTTATGAAATTAAATAAAATATGAAAACTAATGCAGAGGCATATGTCAGATAAAGACTGGTGGTTTTCTCCAAGAGGCCTCATTATACTGATTATTTTACCATGGTCCAGAAGCTGCCTTCCTATTTGTACACCAGGAATCTGATTTTGACTGCACCTAATTATCACATTTTGTAATTATGTATGTATTTGTGTGTTTATTTTTTAACATCTGCGTTCCCTACTAAAGTTATAAGCTCTACAAAGGCAGAAACCAGTTCTGTTCTGGTCACTACTGGATACCCAGCAAGAAATTTAGTACCTTAGCACATAGCAAGCACTTGATAAATATTTATTGGGTGAATGCATAACTTAAAAATTAATCAAACATGTAGAGCAGATTTGTCTCTGAAAAGATAGAGCTATATTAACCAAGATTAATAAATAAAACCATAAGGAGCAGCCGTTATCACCTGTAAACAAATTGGTACCTTTTAAGCATAATATTCGTTAAGAGAAAAGTTAAATGAATAGAATGTTTAATGGCATGGGCTAAAACGGGGCTAGAATACTAAAATTCATTAATAAAATTTCCCTGTTCCTCATACTGGTTTGGATTCCATTCTCTATGTATTTCTTCAGATCTTTTTCTTTGTTCTCAGCTGACCAAGCCAGCATCTAATAGGTACACTTTTGATGAGATATATTAATTATTTCAATCATCTTACAAATAAGTTTTAGACATCTGTCTCTAAAGTCATATTTCCTCTCTAAGGAAACCTATAGACATTTAACTAAAATCTCTCAAAGACTGATAATTTTATTGTTTAAGAAAAAATGTTTTCATTATTTATTTAAAAAAAGTCAAAAAATTAAGAAATGTCTTAAAGAAAAAAAATCAATTGGGAAGTGGTTAATTTGACTTCAATCTTAGATTTTCTTGATTCCAAAGCCTGTGTTCCTTCCTTGATCAAGCTGTAAAAGAAGTAGCCATAGCTTGGTCTTGCCGGGAGGAAAAATTGAAAAAATCATGAAAAGAGACTGATACTCAGAAAAACAGGACAAAAGAAATGTTAAGAAACTTACTTATGAAGAGAACGTAGAAGGAGCAGAGAGAAAAACAAAGTGTTAACATACAAGACTGTTTGCAAAACTGAGAGCTGTTTTATATTACTACTAATTGTCATCTTTCCTATTCTCTGTTACATGTTCTCATAGCTCAATTTTCTCTGCACAAAACTCATCAAAGTTTAATATTTTAATTAATGTGAAACTATCCCATTAGACTGCAAGCTTAATGAGAGCAAAACCGTGTCTATTTTCCTCACCATTTCTGCCCTAATACTTAAGAGTAGTGTGGGTGGGGAGGACGCTGTAGTGAGAAGGTGGAGGAGGTCTCAGGCATACCATCCGGAGAGCCTCCAACTCTCTATTTCTCATACTAAAAAAAAAAAAAAAAAAGTGACAAAGCAATATGGACCAATGTCGAGAATATAGAGGGGGAAAATAAAATGTGTATTGTAAGATAAAATTAGATGTAAAATAAAGAAGCTGTTTCTCCCTGAAAACCTTCCCAGCCCTTTGCTGCTTTGAACTCTGCTGATTGAAAACTTTGTTCGCAAACAGATGAAATGCCATAGGCAAGTCCATACATGATCTGGTCCATGGCAACAAAATCACTAATAGCAAACTGATTATATACATCAAATCCTCAGAATTAATTTCTTAAGTCATATTTTGAGGTATAAAATTTTGAATATGGTGTGTTGGATTGCTATGAGGTGGGCATTTAGTTCCTTCAATCCAGTTGTAAGTTTCCTATGGGATATGGCCTTTTCAAACCATTATACGAAAGTTTCATAAATCATGGAGCATAGTTATAAAGAACATAGGTTGTACAATTTAGTATGTCTTGTTTATTCTGATGTTCTCCTGCCTTTATACTTGGCTTCCTTTTCAAGGCTCAGAAGTCGTTAGCCTCATGATTCTTTCTGTTCACTTACCTGAAAGAAGATCAGGGAAATGTTCAAATTATGAGAAGAGAAAGGAAGGTAGCAGAGTTCTCAGACATAAAACCAATCTTGTGAGAGTTATTTCAGTGTTTTCAAAGATGTATTGCAGCATCTCAGAAGTTATAAGACTTTTGTCAGACATGCTATTCAAATAGGTAAAATATAAAGGAAATTCAATTTGTTGAGTAAACTCACTGAACTACTTTTACTGGTCCAATAATAAAGAAGGCTCTTTCAAAGAGAATCATAATGATGAAGATTGAATATTAGATTTGGAAGTACTTTTGTCCCTTTACTTTCCTCTCAATCACTTGCATGCATAACTATAAAGAAATGAAAGTAAGAATGATTTTTAAATGCTATATTTGATTTCAACCTGCATTTATAATATGGAACACAGCTTTAAAAATTTATTTTTTATCCGTTTCTATTTATATAAACGCTTCCTCTCAGATACACTTCACCCCTTTTGCATGCTA
>NW_012152807.1:172928-212829 GCF_000956105.1 Propithecus coquereli
TGTAATAAAATACAATAGAAAATAGGCAGAGTTAAGAAAATGTTATGAAAGTGAAAATATTAGCAATTCTACTTTAGTTCATAGTTTTAATTAGAGCACTTGTTAACATCTGGAACACTTGTTAGCATTTTGCGGTTTTACATATTCCTGATATTTTTGTTCCTTCAGATCCACCCACAGAATTAGCTAACTGATAGCATGGCTTTGCATTTTATATTTTTTACAATTCTGTACTCTTCAGATTAGGTAATATATAACACTCTCAATATTTTATGTCTATTAGAAATATAGATTACATAGTACTTTTTACAAAACATCTTGTATAGGAGTTAACATGTTCTTTATGATAAAAAAATTTGCCAAAAAATTTTTGAAATTGTTCATTTTATTTCTTTACTACTGAAACAATATAGAAAGCTACATATTCTCCAAAGATTAGCAGAAACCTCTTCATTTTTCATACTTTAGAAAACAGTTTTGACAGTGTTTTTAACATAAACCTGGTTTTAGAAAAGGAACTATCAATCTGATGTAGGGAATTCGAATAATATTCTCAAATTTTGCTATGAGATCCTCATAATAGCAGAAACTACATATGTATTCCCTATATGCCATTAAATTACTAGCCCAAGAACATACACAAGTCAATATTAGTTGAACTCTGATTATATGCTAGCATACATATGGTTAGAAAAACAAAATGCCATGATTCTTTTCTGGAATTTTGAAAAATTAGATGAGTAGTCATAAAGTCATTTTATACAAAAGAAGTTTTTCATGTAAACATTAGTCATCATTTTTATTTCCTAATGTTTTTTGGATTGTATTTGCTTAAGTTTTCATATCATGATTTCATAAGGGCCCAGAAAATGATACAGTAATTTAGCTTCTTATAAACTGTATAGTGCCAATTCATTATTCAGCATAGAAAGCAGAGCTCTCCAGTTTGCTACCTCAGAATAAATGTCTCACGTTAATTCTTAGTTATCAGTAGCCACACTTAGTATACTCCCTCAGCAACTTTCTTAATTCCACCACAAAACTGTGTAAGATAAATTATGTAAAATACATTTATAGATTCAACTATCTTTCAGTAGTTCCGTAGGCTATGATTGAGTTCACTATTAGTCATTGGAGCGTTTTCCTCTCTATTTTGGCAGAATTCCCAATTTCATATGCATATCTTGAGCAATCTTTAATTGCCATTGAAAGAATAGTAGAATAGAAAATATTCTACTTTTGAAAGAATAGTAGAAAATTATCTTTAAAAGGCTACATATATTCATTATATGCAAATAAACCATTTTTTATTAAGACTTTGTGTTCATGATAAGAAAATTATTTGTACATATTTCCCCCTACTTATTTCTTATTTGTACCTAATTTCCCCCCAAATTATGTATGTAACATATATGTAATACATGTGTATACCCATGCATGCAAACACCTTATATGCTTTTTTGGTTGAGTTGTGTGATCATTTAAGCAAAAAGCTATGTAACAGCTTTTTTAAGAAGAAAAATACAGAAGATGGAATCAAACTTCTTTAATAATACTGATAGTTAAGAAGTGAAAATGAGTATAATAAAACTATAAATAAATTGGAGAAAAAGAAATATTAAAATGACAAGGGCAGAAATTAAAGTGGTAAGGAAAAACAGAAACCCCAACTCATTTCTCTTAAAAAGTCCTAAGAATTTGATGAGTACTATCACAACAGAAGACAGATATTTAGAAAAGTAGCATTTTTGTTTAATGTGCTACATACTCAACAAACATTTCTGAGTGCCTACTCTGCATCAGAACACCGGCCCAGCCTTCAAAATGTTTACAGTGGAGAGAATTGAAGCTTTACACAAACAGAAATTTTTAAAACTATATGATAAGTAATAAAACATATAAACACAAAGAACATAGAGGAAGCCAACCAGGATTTGCCTGGGAGAATCAAGTAATCTTCAGGTAAGAGGATGTGTTTTGCAGGCAGAGAAATTCAGGGCTTTGCTAGACAGAGGAAAGAGTATGTGCAAAGTCCCAAGAAAGTGATAAGAGTATTTTGTTTTTGGAGAAATTAAAAATTTGTAATTGTTAAAACATAGAGCAGAAGCCAAATCTTGGAGAGACTTCTTAAAGTCATGGTGACGATAGGATACAAGGAAAATGTTTGAGCACGGTAGCAGCATGATTAGATTTATTTGTTAGGAAAAATCACTCTGGAGTGGAGAGTGGTTTGGAGGAAAGAAGCCCGCTGAGAATGTGATAGCCACAGTCTCTATAAGGATGATGAAGGCAAGCTGAGCAGCAGATAGTGATGAGAAATTATTCCAAGAGGTAACTCTAGTGCTAATGCAGTTGATTCCCCTCTAGAACATCTACAGGAAAAAATAATGTAAAGCCCTCAAATGTAAAATAAGACCTGTGTAGACTTTATCATATAAATGAAGATACCCGAGGTCATAATCACAGTATTATTCATTCTCGGAATGAATGAATGTGTCATTTGCTTTTTAAACAATTATGATACCGATTTATGGTTAATCAGCTGGAAAGACTGAGTTGAAAGTTTATGTAGTTCAAATACTACTAGCAATCACAGTGTTATCTAAACTTTAGGAAAGAGATGATGGATAACTTAGGAGAATAACTCAGTGCAGGGATATGGAAGAATGCAAACTACTATCTACTCTTTGAGTTATTGTTAAGTGATGTATAAAGATAATTTTTGTAATGTTTTTAAAACTAAAATGATTAGCAAATGAGAGACTTAGCTCAGTGCCTAATCCATAGTAAGTGTCCACATTTCATTTAGTTATTAATGAAAAACAAAACAGAACCTCTAAGTGTTTTTCTTTCTTGGATTGATAAAAAAATTACATATGAAAACAAAATGTTAGTGACATTGTGAATATACTCTGTCCCCCTGAAATCGGAGAGCCATGTGCCTAAGCCCATTTTTTTGCTCTAAGTCTAAACCATTTAATTGTATATATTGAGTGTATCTTTGCATTTGAATACGTGTCCATGTGAATACATGCATGAAAATTTTAACTCTCACTCAGAAAGCACACACATATACTCATGCACACAAACATATTTTTGTCTTACTATAAATGCTTAAGACCAAATGAAAAAAGAATCATTTCTCTACTATAAAAACATCAAATGAATTTAAACTAAGGTGAATGTATCCTAAAATGACATCATAAGAAATAAAACAAAAGTAAGGAAATGAATAATTTTCAGGAACAAGTTCATCCCAAGACAGGGATGGCTGAAAACCAGTTAGTATAGACACAATCTTAAGCCAAAAATGCTAGCTATATGTAAAGTCTGTCCCTCTAGAGGCCAATATTCACTCAGCTGCTGAAGATAGTTATTAAATTTACAAATTTCTGGAGACTGCAATTGCAAAACAGAAATAATATTGTAGGCTAAAATATGTTTGGTCATTTTATGGAGGGACATATGAAGGATTTCAGTGGACTTCATTTACTGCCAAAGTTGGAAATAACATTCCAGAAACACAAAGTACTTATGTTGGAATTATTATGTAATAGGCAAGAGCATCCTTGATGTCAAAGAACTATTGTTGCTTCCTCCTTTCCAAATGCTGGGCCAGTGTTACCTATGATGAGAATATATTGGTTATACTGAACAATTTAAGATTCAGAAGCTGGAGTCATTCTTCCTCCCTCCTCTCACTCCATTAAATCTAGGCTTTATTCTCTGGCAGCTGTTTTTGCCATTTACGTGAAAAGCAGATGGAGAGAATGCAAAGAACTGTCAGTTTTATTGCCATGTATAATCAGCATCTGGGCTGTATGTTACAGAAACAATCAATCCAAACAAATATTTTACTGGATTTTATAAAAACTTTTTTTGTGTTCCTAAGATAGTCCCCAAGTTAGATAAAGTATTGTATTTTAATCATGTTGATCATGGACATTGCAACCAGTTATATTGTTTCAGCTTCAATGTGAGTGATATATGTGTGTATGTTTTTGATATACAGTTACTGAGTTATCTGCAATACTGTACTGCTAATTTTTTAAAAAACATCATTTGGAGCCATATATATTTATTTCACATTAGAGATCAAACCATGTGTCAAGTTTAGTCCTTTGTATAATGTGTGAGTGTATGTGTGTGTATGTGCGCGCACGTGTGTGTGTATACAGTAGTCTCCCCTTATCCACGGTTTTGCTCTCTATGATTTTAGTTACCCACAGTCAACCACGATCAAAAAATAGTAACAGTATTTTGAAAGAAAGAGAGAGACCACATTCACTTAACTTTTATTACAGTACATTGTTAATAATTGTTCTATTTTATTATTAGGTGTTGTTAATCTCTTACTATGCCTAGTTTACAAGTTAAACTTTATCGTAGGTATGAATATATATGAACAACATAGCATACAAAGGGTTCAGTACTATCCATGGTTTCAGGATCCACTGGAGGTCTTGGAATGTATCCCCTATGGGTAAGGGGGGAGTAATATACATGCTTTAGACTTTTTATTATATAGGGCTATATATTATATTTGTGATCAGATAATACACATATGTATCCCCATATTTTTATTCTTTCACTGTTTGGGGGCAAGAAACAAAATACCATATATTTTCTTTACACTTCCTGTAATTTTGACCAAAACATTTATGGTAAATTCTATATTCCCCACTTTTCAGAAAGAGACACTGACACACAGAAGAAAGAAAGTAATTTTTGTAATGTCCACAGAGCTAATCACTGGCAGATTCTGCATTTCATCCAAGTCTATATGAGTCCGAAGCTCATAATTTTAATCATTAAATGACATTTTTTAATTTTTATATATTTATGTATACAAAGCATATAAATACCTCCTAAGGAGGGCTATTTAAGAATTACCATATGGATGTTATTTTCTATAGTTTGTTAAAATAATATGATTTTTTAAACATTGAGAATAATGTCTAAGAATTAAATGCTAGTGAGCTGAAAGTGTCATTTAAACCATACTGATATTCTTCAATATCTTGTAAATTGCTTCAGAACTAGTTGGGGTTTTTTAATTGCCCAATCATACTTACGTTGTTTATTGATGAAAGATCTGCTCACTGCTAACCACTGCGGAGTATTTTATATGTCACAGAGCCCAGCAGTCCATAAGTGACAGAATGGAATTCATTGGGCTAAAAATTTTACCTGCACATAATTGACAAGTTCTAAAGATCTTGAATATTAAAGCAGAGGGATATTCCATGATTTTCTATTTTCTATAATTTTTGAAACAGACACCATAAAGTGATAGATATTGTTTGTCCTTTAGGAATGCTCAAGTTTTGAAGACATGTACGATAAAAGAGCAGTACTTAGAGAGCAGGAGAAAAAAATCTAGGTGTGAGGGAGGGGGAAGAAAGGTCTTTAATTGGCTAAACAATATTCTCAGTTTCTCTTTTTTATTGGAACAGTTGGAAAACTATCTCCATTTTCTCATAATATTGAGCATGTAACTAAAATTTCTTTCTAATTTTGGAGTGGTAATAGCCATTGCTTTGGTGTGTGTGTGCGTGCGTGCGCGCGTGTGTGTGTGTGTGTGATAAAACATTTTGCAATCATTCACATAAATTCTGTGTAGACAAAGGGGCTGGCCCCTTTTACATGAAAATATCTTCCTTTTAATATGTTTTTTATTGGATTTTCTTCCACATTCACTTTGCTAAATCTGTTTTTATTTTGAGACTCACAATATTGAATTTTCTCTGAAGGACTAGCATTTGGAACTCTCTTAATTATGGTGAATTTTATCCCCAACATGCAAATATATTTTAGCCATTACACTACCTATGTTTGTAACCATGGTATGTTTTTAATTAGCTTCTTTTAAAGGAACAATGGATTCAAATTTGCACTCTATAAAATTCAGCCAATTCTATGCTATTAAGGCACAAAATTAGGGGACAGCAATGCTACACAATGTAAATTTCATTTGCTTTTTTTTTCCTTAACGTGAAACTCTAATATTTCTATTCCTTAATTTTTATAATCTGGTTTAAATACTTTCTCCCTTTTTGTAGGAAGAAGGGCACCATTTGAGATTAATGTTGTTTGCAGTTTATCAAATATATTCTAAAGTTCTTGTAATAAAAAAGAAAAGCACTTTATCCTAAAGACCTAAAAGTTGACAAGAAGTATAATTAGTTTCTTGTCTTTCCACTAAAGAAAAGACAACAGACTTTCTGAAATGTTTTAAAATTTATTGTTTGACATCTGTCAGTAGTAGAATATTTTCCTGCTTAAGAATCTGTCTCTTTGAATGAAGGATGCAATTATGTCTTGCTGTAATGAACTGCTGAGACAGTGTGATAAATACCAATTAGCTGCTGAGTCAGTGTAAATAACAATATAAGCTCTGTTTCAAATACTTTCTTTTCTTGGAACAAAGTTGAAAATAAATAGATAAATAAAAGGAAGCAAACCCATTGTACATGTCATTGTTCAGCTTTCTGTCATACATGTTGTAAATGAAATAGTCTGCAATGTGAAGATGAAGTCATGGTAAATTGCAGTAACAAATGATACATGCAATACACTATATTATATTTGAAGTATTATTTTGCATATAAAATAGAGTACTATTTCATCATGAATTCTCCTTGTTTTATAAATTTTTGAGTATGTATTTTCTAACAAAATTTATTGTATATCTTTTTTTGTTTTGCTTGCTTTAATAGTGATATTTATCAATGAAATTCGTAGTAGATTAAACAAATTATCATAATAACATATATTTGAGTGCCGTTAGAAAAACTTGTGATCATTGTAAGTATTCTAGATTGTGAGACTCTAAAATAATAAATAAATTTTAAAATTTCTAAGGAAGATTTTTGTTTATATAAAATTATGGAATTAGTTTGACCACATTTGTCAAAGTTACTGACATTTCAGTATCTCAGTGATGAATATAGCATTTTAAAAAAGTTATATCAAAGAAATTAGCTTTGAAATCTGACTGGAAAGTAGTCTCTTTATCAATAAAACCTCCATGAGGGTATGAACAGGTCTGCTTTTGATCACCATTGAATTCCAATCATATAGCACAATATTTTGTGCAAAGTAGACATTAAATATTTATAAGGCAAATGAATAAATGAATGAATAAGTGTTGGTTTCTTTAGATTATTTTTAAGAAACTGAAATGATATCTATGGAAAGTAATTGCATTAAGTAGTTTTGCATTACTGTTGAAAGAAATCTATTAGTCATTAAGAATTATTAATTTTTCCTTATCATAGTGCTATATTATTGTGAGCAAATCTTTAACACATTGAAATGATATTTTATTGGCCAGGACTCAGAGGACGTCCTCTAACTAGTCAATAATGTTCCATCTATAGCTTGTTATCTTCGTATTTTTATTGATTACATTTTAAGCTTCTTAAAATTTAACGGTAAGAATGAATCAAGGTAAAAACAGTTTCTCTAAACCATCTATTCAGAACATTCTACTCAATTATGTAATAGTGAAATGATTTAAATGGCCTTTACTATGTTTAGAGCTTTTGAAAAAAAATGCTCTTATTTAAGACCTAGATAAATAATGCAGATGCCAAATCCAGATAATTATATAATATATAATTATATAATAATTATATAATAATGCAGATGCCAAATATTTTCTTCATACGGTTTGTTCCTGTCTTATGGAGTAAATCTGCCCTTAGGAGCCAACAACTTGGTGAGCAGGGTTATGAAAACTGTGTAGAATACAGTGAAATAAGATCAGAGGAGTTAAGAGCATGTCTTTAGGTACACAGGGAAAAGCACAACTAACCGTACCTGAGAAAATGAAGGCTTCGAAAGGAGGTCATGCTTTAATTGTCTTAAAATAACTAAACATTATTAATAATAGTGTAAAATTATCACTAACCTAAATGTCTAATAGTAGGGAAGGATTAAGGAAATAGGGTATATTTTGACAATGGAATATTATGAAGCCATTAAAAGTAATGTTTTCCAAAATTTTTAATAATATAGGAAAACATGTATGATATGATATTGGGTATAAAGATATAAAAATTCTATATATGGTAAGTCCTCAATTGTTTAAAACATGTAAGCAAAAATGAAACTATAGTAAAATTCACTGATCTGAGTAGTGCATTATGAATTATTTTAATAGTTTCCTTACATAGTTTTACATTTCTCAAACTTCTGTCTTTTGGACAGGGAGAAATCATGACAGAAATTTAAGATGATGAAAAAATGACTTTACTTTTTGTATGAGAAAGGAGGGGATGGAAACTTGGGAAATAACTGTATTCAGGGATTAAATAGTGAAGCCGTAATTGAGATAGAGAAGAGAAAGAATTGAAAATTAGTACAGTAAGAACCAGGGCCAGATAGTGTCACATCCTAAGAGAAGAAGGATTCTTAGTAATATCAAATGTTACAGTGAGTTCAAGAGCGATGAAAATTGAGGAAACCCATTGCATATCGAGATAAAGAGGTCTGGAGAGTGACCCCTGAGACTGTTGAAGAAACCGTGGCACTGTGAGAAGGGCGTTGGAATCAGAAAAGACCAAAATTTAGACAATGTGATTTAACCCCCTAGGCATATTTTGTTTGTTTTGATTTTATTTCATTAAATGTTAGTGATATACATATGGATGTTAAACTATTACCAACATTCGATAAAATGAGCCAATGTATATGACACATACATAGTCAATATATAATGTCATTATATGTATACATAAATAGTTAAAAATATATACATATACATATAGAGGTATGTGTGTATATGAGAGCTGTCTGAAAAGTATACAGCCATTGTTAATATAATTTTTCAGATTACATGGCTGGATACTTTCCAGACAGCCCTCGTATATATGAATATATTTTTTTAACTTCAGGCTGGAAAATGGTGCTCATGCTAGGTGTGCTTTATTTTTCTATTAAAGATGAATTCTCTTCTTCTACTTAAAAATAGAGGAATTTAATATGGTGAATGGTTAAACAATTGGAGGAAGGTGACAGAGAAAAAACTGCTACAAAGAGGGAAGAAGAAGGTGATGTTATTCAAAGTTGGGAAGTGGCCCCCAGCAGGAACTAAAATTAAGAAAGAGAGGAGACCACTGCTGTGGAAATCTTCTCATACAGAGAAGAGGAAAAATACCCTGGCTTGTCCTCTCCGGCCACCCCTCAGTCTCCCACCAGTGTCTCTCATTAGCCAAATCTCACAGGAGCCAGTTGGCAAGTGAGCCTGGAATATATGAATCACTGGAGTCAGCTCTCTGGGATACAGAGCAGAACAGAAGAGAAGGGGGCGGGAAATGTTTATGAGGATGTTTATATGTTTATAAAGGAGGTTGAGAGGCAATATTTTTTGATGGACTAAAATATTTACCAAAAGGCTTTGTGAAATCTACTTCTTTCTGTCTTTCATAACTAGATGGGTAAAATCTTATCTTTCTCTATTAGCAGGACCATAGAGTAGATGATGTCAGAGAGTTATTTTCAACTCTCTGATTTTAGTGTATCATAAAAGTACTTCAGTTGTGTTAGAATGCACTTTGCTGCAGTGATTTTTATGTGAAATATTCAGATAGTGAATTGACGTAGTTCAGAGTGTCTTACTGAAAATCTCTGTAGCACTTATGGATTTAGAATTTAAGATTTTGCCTCATAAGAACCTTCAAAATTAATTTTGTGAGTATAACAGTTATTTTTTTCAATCTATAATATGCTTTCTATAGAAGAAGTAAAAGGTTTATAAAATTTAATATTCAACAGTAATTTTCTGTGTGGAAGAGTTTTATGATTATCTCTAAAACATGTAATACATCTATTCAGTGTTACTACATATTTCTCTTACTTATATTTAAGTTATTAAAATGCACTCCCAAATTAATTTCTTAAAGGTGTTTTCTCTTTTATACAAAGTCCAGATTTAAATATTGATGAACCTGTAATATTTAAAAATCGGAATATTTTATTATTTTTATAATTTCCTTATGTTTAACCCCAACTTATTTCACATTTGAAAAGCACAATTAATTTTACTAGTCATTTTTGAGGAAGAAAAGAAAATATCACTCATGAAGAGTATCAACTTTGCTTCTTGACATGAATCCTGAGACTTAAACATGTCTGAGAGTTCACATTTCCATTTAAAAATTGAATTTTTTTTTTGCAGACGTTTGGAACAGAACTCAATCAAAGTCATCCCTCCTGGAGCTTTCTCACCATATAAAAAGCTTAGAAGAATGTGAGTGAACAATATTCTAGAATATATATAATTTTAAAAATTATATAGGTCATGACCACGCAAAGAAACCTAAGTATGAATATTTAAGTATTTGACAGTTTAAATATTAAGTGATGTGACTATCTGAATGCTAGTTCTATGATAATATTTTAATCTTCATACCTGAACTCTGTAATTTTTAAATTTCTCTTTAACATATTGATTCATACAAACTTGAATACATGTGGTCAATACATTATGCACATTCTTAGGTGTTCTGTTGTCAAAAATAAGACGTGGCATCTTTAATAATAATTTAGGAAAACAGATGATGGTTGTTTTAAAAAGTCTGATTTCTTTTTTAAATTTAGGATTCTTCAAATGCTTTATGTTGTACATTTGATACATATATTGATAGGTATAAAATCAACATGTAAAAGCCATAAGTAGCTTTCTCCTGCAGTAAATCTCACTGACATTCTATTTAATTTAACCTAACCTTATTTCTAATTTAGCGACCTGAGCAATAATCAGATTTCTGAACTTGCACCAGATGCCTTCCAAGGACTGCGCTCTCTCAATTCACTGTAAGTGTTGACAGCATCACTGAAGCAAAACAGAAGCCACAACAAACAGTGGCTGCATTTTTATATCTGGGTTTAAAAAAATACTCTCAATTTTTGTTATGGAATATGAATTATGAATAGTATTCATGATTATTATTTTTTAATTCCATCATTTTTATGGAGGACTGCTACTAAAATTAACCAATTTTTTGGAATATATATTTTATGATTTGATAATTTTGCTGTTAAGAGAGCAAGAGTTAGAGCCCCTTTTTTGAAATTTTTTTTCTTTCTAAAAGAAAGGGGGAATGTTTATGTTGGAAAGCATGTAGCCACTGTGTCTGAAGACAGTATCAGTCCCCTTTAAAATGATGCTGGGTGAAGTCTTGCTGGGAACAGATGAGGATGACCAGTGAGAGGCCCCCTCTACTTGTTTCATCGCCTTATGACTTCTCTCAAAGAACCAGCTTTAATCTCTCACAGAACAAAGATAAGAAAGTATGACGGCTTTTTAATGTCAAGAGGACTTTCAGGAAGATAGCTATGTAAATTAAAGAAGTTCTAGAATAAGTTTGTAAAGACCGTTGTTTCTTCAAACTTGTATAAATTCTTCAAAAGTCCATTAAGTAAAGTAACCTTTATATCAAATTTTAAAGTTGGAAAGTGGAGGCTGGCATTTTATTTTTTAAGAGTTGATCCTCAGAGAAGGGTTCTTATTGATATAAATTCCTGCAGAGCTCTTTCAAATTCCATAAGTTGGTGATGGCCATAGGAATGCCAGGATACACATGTGTGAGACCCAGATAAACCCCTGTGGTGTGTAGAACAATTTGCTCTCATGCCTACTGAGGAGAGAACTACAATGTAGTGCTCATCTGGGCATATGAGTGTTGAAGTTGCTATTATGGTCTGCTCAAAACCCTACAGTTTTCTTTAAAGAAAGAAAATGGAAAAATGTCACTTAACCTGCAGTTATGTGCTTGGGTTCATTTTTGATTGTTTTTTGTTTTAGAGGGTTTTGGCTAGAGGAAGCCCAAAACTAGAGGAACAATTGTCAGCACAAAATGTAGAGAGTGTAGTCATGTGTTGCTTTCAGGCTGGAATGTCAGGTTCTGAAATAACATAGTTTAAAATAAAACTCAGTTAAATCACCCAGTCACATTGTTCATAAAGTACTGTTAATACCATCCTGGAAGGTAATTCTGTCCAAAGGTAACATTGACAACCTCCTGGCCTTACAGAAGACAGAACAAAAGTCGAATCAGCATACCAATTCCTGGTCTTTCAATTCTTTGTGCCTCAAAGATAATCATTAAATATAAAGAAGGAGAAAAATATGTGGAGAATTCTAATTTATATCTGCTTGCTTGCAGTGTTTACTATTAAGCTCTTACCTTAATAATGTTAATTGAGAGTTTTGAGGTTGTGAGAATTAAAAGATAAAAAGAAATAAAAAAGTAAATAATAAATAGAACAACTTATAATTTATCACTTGCCTCAATAAATTGTATTATGTTTATTAACAATATAGTTATGATTAGATTATGAATTATTATGTAATAAGCTATATAATATAATAAAATAATAACAAAGAGTAAAAGGAATGATAACACATGTAGCAGGTATAAGATCTGC
This sequence comes from Propithecus coquereli, assembly GCF_000956105.1. Lineage (NCBI taxonomy): Eukaryota > Metazoa > Chordata > Mammalia > Primates > Indriidae > Propithecus > Propithecus coquereli. The sequence goes on from NW_012152807.1 coordinate 185,364, forward strand.
CATAAGATTTCCCTGTTGTGTCAAAGGACTATAAAAATTCTCTATCAGCATAATTGTATACTTCATATAGTATGCTGGGTATAAGTCATGTATGAGAAAACTATAGAGAAGGTATTCAATTTGTTATTCTTGGTATTTGAATGATATCCAAATCCCTCTTGTATTTATTTTCTTTTCAGCAAAATTTATTTTTATCTTTCAATTTTTTTTAAGTTTTCTTTCCCTTTTAAGAGTATAGCACAAATTCTCACCAGCCTTCTTGAACTTTGTATCTTTATGTGATGATATGTCTTTCTCTCACTTTTATAGATTTTGATCCTATTTCCTTGACTGTCATCCTACTTCTCTGTCCTGGTCTTTGGATTTTCTGATATTTTAACTCATTTTCATTGCTGCCATCTTGATCTCATTGCTTTGTAAATAACTGGCCCCAACCCTAGTATTGCTGTAACTTTTTGTAGAGAAATCTCATTTCCGTTAAATTTAGTATGATTTTATGATAATATTATTATGGATGATAGTCTATATGCCAGTAACAGCTACACAGATAGATTTCCTCTATCCTGTGTTTTCCCCTTTCTATTCACCATTTACCTGTCTTGTCTCATTAACAATAACCATCCATTATTTTTTAACATGATCTTAAAGAAAATACAATGATTCATTGGAAAAAAGTAGTTTCATATGTAAATATGGTGCACCTCCTGGGTAATCCCTTTTCATGCTATTTGAGCCAAACTTTGAAACAAAAGTTCCAAATAAATGTCCTACTAAATTGTTCATCTGTTGATTCTTATGTGGGACCCCCACAGTTTGTATGCATCTTTCTTCCTTTCTAAGTTGTAATGGATTCAAAATATGGGACTCTTCCAGTATTCAAAATTACTCTTTTGGATTGCTTTTTGAAGCCATACCTAATTCATCTCAGTCATATCAGTGCCTGGTACCTGGGCAAATGGAGAACATTCAAAGAATAACAGTTGTATTCGATTTAATTGGCCACCAAACTTAGAACCTAGTAAAGTTGCTGGCACATAGTAAGTGCACAATATCTACTGTTGAGTGAATTAATTGAATGATACTAAATTGAATATCCTGAATTGCCATCTAAATCTGCACAGTTATATTTCCTAATGCCTTTTCTTCTCTTATTCTTGACCTCAAAACATATATTTATTCATGCCTTGTTATTTCCTGTCCAACTGTCTCTGACAATATATAATTCTCTCTTTTGTTACCTGATTTTTTAAATTATTTCTCCTCTAATTGATTTGCCTTTCTAAAAAAAAATCTACATTCTATACAAATGAAATCTTATATTATACTTTATGGCTGTATCACTAGAATCTAAAGAGAGACATAGAATGTCTCTGTGTACCAGACAGCAACCAGCTTTATTTATTCCCTTGAGAATTTTCTTCATATTTTGTAATACATCCCACCTTTCTCTAACATCTTCAAAGGGGACCAGCTTTTCCCTCACTCTGATTTATCTCTTTTGTATTGTTAGTTTCTTCTTTTTCATATAGAAAACATGTACTGCTGCCAAACGTATTAATTATTTAGACTCTCATTCCAGGTTTTTCTTTTATATATCATGATATCTGTTTGTTTCTTTTTCAAAAGAATATTTTTCTGATTTTTAAATGTAATATATACTTATTGTAGAGAATATAAAGATACATAAAAATATATAGATGCAAATTCAAGTTATCTCTGAATGACAAATCACCTCCTATCTAAGTATTTTCTACTTTTTTGTATATATGTATATATTTCACCCAAAATTAATATGATACTATAAATACTATTTCGTATTTCTTTTTTTTGTTTGTTTGTTTTTTTAATTTTTTTTTATTTCAGCATATTATGGGGGTACAGATATTTATGTTACTCATGTTGCCCTTGCCCCCCCCCCAAGTCCGAGTTTCAAATATGTCCATCCTTCGGGTGGTGCGCATTGCACTCTTTGTGTATGAAAATACCCGTCCCTTCCTCCCCATTCCCGCCTCCCCCCCACCCAACATCCAATAGATGTTGTTCTTATATGTGCATTTATGTGTTGATCAGTTAATACCGTATTTCTTTTTTAATTAATGTTATATCATGATCACTTTCATGTCACTAGATACTCTTTAAAACTTGATGTTTATCAATGTGAAATATGTATTTAACCAATCTCCTATTTGAGAATTTGAGAACATTTTATCGGTGCTTAATTTTTCACTGTTACAATTATGCCATGATTAACATTTTGTACATAAAATATTGTGTTTGTCTCTAATTATTATCTTAAATTGAAATCCTAACAGTAGAACCACTAAGTTAAAATTCAAGTAACGTCTTTATGACTTTTGATACATATTGTCAAAGTGTCCTCTCAAAATATAATCTCTGTCTTTTTATACACTTATTTCTTTTCCCCATGTTTTAGGGCTGAAAATAGATGGACATCGTCCTAGACCTATTGTTCGTAAATGATGTGATGAGTCAACCATTTCCATTCATTTGCTCTTGAAATCTTCTCACTTCACCCTTTTTGTTAATTTTACTCCTTAAATTTGTTTTTGTGCTAATTTATCTTATAATTTCACTTGTCAGTCCAAAGTTAGAGCCTCATTGTATGCTAAAACCTGTGCTAGGCTGCAGGTGTGCTGAGGTGATTAAGTCACAGTCCTTGCCCTTAGTGCCTACACTTAGTGTCAGATCAGAGGTGGGTACCAGGATGATTCATTCCAGTTTCTTTGGGGCAATATAAATTTCAAAAATTATCCTAAATTCATATTCATAATCACTGTCTTCACAGATCTTATGTGGCCCAAGCATACAATTATATGTTTAAAAGAAAAGCTGTACCTTTATGAGTTCCTTGTACTGTTTACCAGTATTATGAGCCCAAAATTCTTCTTTTTAAGGATTCTACCATTAGTATTCTTCCTAGTTATACATTGAATGCTCTCATTACATATAAACCTTGTGTGTGTGTGTGTATGTGTGTAGAAAATCATGACAATTTTACAGGGAACATTTCTATAAAAGGGCAAGGAAATTATGAATTATATTACTTTTTGTTAAGCTTCCTTTGTTTTTCTGTGTTTTCCAAATTTTCTCCAGTAAGCATACATCTGATCTGTAAGCAGGCAAAAGACATTTGCAAATGACGTTTGTTTACTGAACTGTAACTGCTACGATATATTGAATGCCTACTGTCTCCTCTATGCCCGAATACATATGTATTAGATAAATTTGCTATGCAAGTTTGGTGTCTGATTTTTTCCATTTAAAACATTTTTTTTTCAGTGTTCTCTATGGAAATAAAATTACGGAACTCCCAAAAAGTTTATTTGAAGGACTGTTTTCTTTACAGCTACTGTAAGTATTTGATTGTTTTGGATCTGTTAAACCAATATCTATTAGTCAGTTTACCATCTCATATTTTCATGGAAGCTTCAGAAAAATTTGACCCAAAATTATATAATTTAATAAAATAGAAAAGATTAGTCTAGTAAAGCTAATGTTGACGATGGTTCTTTACTTGAGGACATTATGTTTTGGAATTGTACCAAAACTTTTTGCTCTACACTTTCATGAATGTATGCATTCTGGCTGCTCTATCATTTAACTCTTGTACGATCCCTGCCCTTGTGAAACATCTCTGTTTTGATGTAAGCGGTAGTTGGAACCAAGAGAGATATGGTGATATGCTTATCGACCTTAGTCCTAAGAATCTGCAAGAGCTGCAGTATTTGAATAATTTCCCCAAACACAACGATAGTGGCAGTGAGCTATAATACAGCAGTAGTCCTCAGACTAACATTTAGTGAGAGAATTATCTGTAAATCAAAGACCACTCTGCTTAGACAATAGCTACTACTCATTTGTCTTCAAAGAAGTATCTACTATACATATTCACAAGAAGAAGATTTGACCCCATGTTTTAATGCATGCTTATGAAACATGCAAATACTAAGATTGTTAGTGTTCAATCATCAAAATTCTGTTTAAATCATCAAACGTTTATAATATACCTCATTTGGGGCAGAGACTGGCCTTGATGTTTTGGATATAAAGATAAGTGTCATGTAATTTCTTTTCTCGACTAGCTCAAAATCTGTCTCCTTTAAAATTCTTAACTTTAGAATGTTATTCTTCTCTTTGGGGCATATTTATTTGTTGATGTTTATTTGGTAAACATTTATTCTTTATCCCATAATCTTCCTAATAGAGATTTTGTTCCTTACTTGATAAACTTACAGTCATAATTATGTTTTATTATCCGTGTCTTAAACGTTTTCACCATTATGCAGAAATGCATTTTACATCATATCCCAGTTCACACACACACAAGGAAATGAAGCAAAATGTTAACAAAAAATATTGAACATTACTATGTGAGGTGCTCTCCTTTCTGTTCACCCCTCCCTCTCTGTTTCTTTCTTTTCTTCTTTCTTTTCTTCCTTTCTTTCTTCCTTCCTTTCATCTTTTATTCCTTTCTTCCTTTCTTTCCTTTCTTCTTTCTTTCCTGAGATAGGTTCTTGCTCTGTTAACCAGGCTGGGGTGCAGTGGTGCAATTATAGCTCACTGTAGCCTCTAACTCCTGGGCTCAAGCCATCCTCCTGCCTCAGCCTCCCAAGTAGCTGGGACTACAGGCATGTGCCACCACACCTGGCTAATTTTATTATTTTTTGTAGAGATGGGATCTCACTGTGTTGCCCAGGCTGGTCTCAGACTCCTGGCCTCAAGTAATTTTCCTACTTTGGCCTCCCAAAGTGCTGAGATTATAGATATGGGCCACCATGCCCAGCTCTCTCTGTTTCCTTAATGCTACATAACCCAATAAATTTATTTTACAATAGACCAGCTAGTCATGAAAAATACTGGTTTTGTGACCTAATGACTTTATTTGGGTTTCAGTTTTTTTAATCTTTGCAGTAAAATTATCAAATACAGTTTCTGATGTGGTAAAATGATTCTATTCATGTTTTAGATACACACAGTAGATATAGCTTGATGCTATAGCCAAGTATTGCCTACTTGTCACTCACCTCTCTGCTACTTTTCCACATTTTACTAGAATTACCCTCCATGCCAGTTACTCACAATCACTCTCATGATTATTGCCCTATCTACCACCAACACTGAAAAGTCCACCTTGTTTTTCTTTCCACACACACTGATTAGTAGTTGATGCAACAAGCCTGCTAATAAAACCTGGAGGTCTGTATGTAAATGTGAATCTTACTTATAAAGCCACTTTTATAATGTTCCATCTCCAGATTAAGGCTCATTCTTAAGCCTGCTGGGGGTGAGAGTGGGGGTGGGGAATGGCATGATTATCTCTTTATAGCTAGCTGAAAACTTGATAAAGTTATGTATCTTAGTTTCGTTGGAGTAGATGAGATATTAGGGAGAAGAAACAGGTAAATGAAAGAAACAAAAGAAACTGGTATTCAATAGTTATTCTCCTATACCTTGGACCACACTGATTTAAAAGAGTACAGACTGCATAGAGGCTGGATGCCGCAGACAGCATCTTGTTTGTTTCTTCAGGCTCCCCACCAGTTCCTTGTCGTTGGTTTGGTAGTTCGCTCTCTACCTTCTTTGTTCAGGTAACTTATGAACTGAGGAACGTGGTCAGCATTACTTGTGTTGTGGCCCAGGGGTCTAGGTATGGAGTTAATCAATCCCTACCCCTAACCATCCCTCAAGGGCTTTTGAAAAAATATTAGATATATCAGGGTGAAAACCAAAACTTCAGCTCCTGATGAGGGATCAAAGATCACAGCGAAGAGAGGCACTAGGAGAAAGCCACGGCTTTGCATGTTTATGGAGCACCTAAAAAGCAAGCAAGTGAAATGGAAATACCTTATGTTAATTAAAGACAGAGATCATTTTGTTGTCAAAGAGAAAACATTTTTTAGTATGTTAGATAATGAGATATGCCCAAACCACATGGCACATATTTTTTGAGCTACTAAATATTTGTCTAAGTTCTACACATCAAAGCCCTATGAACTAGATGGTGAGGAAGAAAAAGGATATTAAAAAAATGTCCTGCATGAAGAGGGTGAAACTGTCATTGGACAGTCAAACAAGCCTGTGTGAAACAGGTGACAAGACAGCCTATCACGGAGTAGCATCCTTGGGAAACCAGAGGGAGGGGTGCTTTAGTGGAGGGGAAGTCCTGCTCTGGGGGAGGTTGAGGAAAGTGGACAGCAGAGTAAATAGATCTCCATAGGTGAGCCCCGCATGAATTAAAACTCAGACACAGTCACGTCAAACCTACAAGGATGATGTTTGCCAAAGTATGACCTGTAGACCACAATTTTACAGAATATTGATATAGTTTATGGGAAAAAATCAGTTTGTAGGATATTGTGTTAAAAAGCTAAGCAGTTCATAATGCAGGACTAAAACCTTTACTGCAGTAATATCACTCTCCAACAGGGTTGTGACATCCTTACTCAACCACAGAATATTCATTGAGCCTTTCATATGTGCTGGGCATTTGGGAAATAAAAGAGAACAAAATAGACAAAGACCCCGACCCCTGACTTGGTGAGGGAGACATACAAATGACAGTCAGCAATAACAAAATAAATAAGTTTTGTATGACAGGAAGAAATACATACTTTAGGAAATGGGGAAAAAAATAGGTCAAAGTAAAGGAAATTGAGAGTGCTAGGGGGGTGGGAAGGTGGCAGAGTCAGGCTGCGTGTATTAGGGAGTGGGCGGGGGAGACTGGGTTGAGAAGGGAAGACACGCACAGGCTTGAGGACGCAGAGTGATTGGAAAGACATCTAGGAGAAGAATATTCCAGACAGAAAATAAGAGAGTCTGGTGTGTTTGAAAAAGAGCCAGGAGACCAGTGGCTGGAGCTGACAGCCAGAGGAGAGAACTAGGAGGTGGCAGAGTCCAGAAGGGTGGGCCACCGTCAGGCTACTGTGAGGATGTAGGCTTTGGCTCAGAGCCAGTCGGGAGCTGGTGTGTGGTTCTGAGAGAGGAGTGGCGTGATCTGATCCATGCTTAGAAGGATCACTCTGGCTGCTGTTTTGAGAATAGACTGAACTTTTTTTCCACAGGGCAGTTTGAGGGACTAATAATGTTTTATGGCATTTGTATGATGGCCTTGCTAATAGAGGCTGGATCTCACCCACCTATGCCTACTATTCTACTTCTACGTCTTCCAGGGAAAATGTTTAATAATTTCTCATTGAATACATGTGTAAGTACCAGTAGATTGAGGTTCATTTGACCACATGACTCTTGCTTTATCAAGCAAAATCCCAAATCTCCAGACTATAATGCCTAAATTATTGAAGTTGGAATGTTAGTGTTGAGGTTAAAAGAAATATATTTCTTAATTGGGTTTTGTCAAGAAGGACAAAATCTTGCAGATGAGTTAATGAGATGCTACACGTTAATTCTACAACTATTTGATCAAACAGATTATTGAATGCCAACAAGATAAACTGCCTTCGGGTAGATGCTTTTCAGGATCTCCACAACTTGAACCTTCTCTCCTTATATGACAACAAGCTTCAGACCATCGCCAAGGGGACTTTTTCACCTCTTCGGGCCATTCAAACTATGTACGTATAAATGATCTGGATGAAATTTGATGACCATTGTTTTCACTCTGAATGTGAGAGTTGATTCAATTGCAAGTCGTTTATGAAACTGTTCTGTGTGTGTCTCTGAAAGGCATCTGGCCCAGAACCCCTTTATTTGCGACTGCCATCTCAAGTGGCTGGCGGATTATCTCCATACCAACCCGATTGAGACCAGTGGTGCCCGCTGCACCAGCCCCCGCCGTCTGGCAAACAAAAGAATCGGACAGATCAAAAGCAAGAAATTCCGTTGTTCAGGTAATTTCTTCCTTAGTGCGACATTTCCCCTGGGACTAAAAACAATGGCTACGTGAGACCTAACAAAAGCAGCTGGCCTTCGGCTGATTACTAAATATTGTAGAATTATATTTTTCTTCTACTCGTGAAGAAAAAAATACAGAGAACTATAGACGCAGTTCATAATAATACTTCTTTGTGTAACATTTTTAACACTACACACAGCAGATGACATAGACTATCCACCAAGTTAAGAAGATGCCTATATACTTCGCACTCCATTCCCAGGGTTCGAATGTAACAGGGGCCTATTAGCTAGCTCGGAATGCCTTTAAAGTATGTTAAGTCTCATGTTTGTTACTATGACCAACTTAAAGTAATTAGTCATGGTTTTATTTCTTCAGAAAGTGAACTGAGACTTGATTACGTGGTTTACTCAGGCTCAGGAGTGCAAAGGCAGTGGGGACAATATTGATCCTTGCTTCTCACTCTGAATGCACCCTCTCATTTTGCATTCTCTTATTTTGCATAGGACCGTGAGGATACTTTTTTCCCCCTACAAAAGACCATTTTTTAACACTTGGGGAATATTACATTTATTTGTAAAAAGCTGAATATAAATGCATTGCATTCCTGTTAAATAGAAAGCTTACCTCATTGAAATTTACTATATGCTTTGATCTAATCTTTTCTATTTCCTTATGATATAATAATTCTGTATGTTTTTGGTAGTACGCTACCTAACTATCCCAGGCGTATTTCACATTCGGCAGTTAATTCATACTAAAAAGCTAATATCGAAACCAAGCTGGTTATTATCCATAGTTAATAGATGCATTTACTACTCACTGTACATTAGTGTACTTCAGCCATAGCTGTGAATATACATTTTTCACTTAATTATCTATAGTAACTTTAGTCCATTCTTAATCTAATATAACTCATATCTCTGCTTGCTGACATTCAGGTGCATCTTCTATTTTTTTTTTCTCTTTTTTTATTTAGCTAAAGAACAGTATTTCATTCCAGGTAGGTTTTGCTCGGTGGTAGGACTAACTGCAGACACCCTTTTCTCACCTTATAAAATATAGCTTCTAAAACTTTGATATGCATGCTTTTGAAAGTACGGTGGATACCCTATAGATAGATTGACTTATGCATAGATCACTTGTAGCTGTTTCCTGAAAACCTGACCTTTGCATGCAGCTTCTGATATTAAACATATATATTATTAAACTCCACCTTTTTCTCCTTCTCTTTTACTTTGGCACATTATCTAAAATTTCTCACAGTAGCTGAAATGTTTGAACCTATGGCTTTCTACTTAAATCATTTTCTCTTTACGTTGTATATCTGATCGTTCAACCTGTTTTTAAAATATAGCTTATTGAGCTAGTTTTAAAGACAGAGACCTTTCTGTTGTGAAAGAGCTAGTTCTACATGAAATCAGTTACAAACACACAGAATTACATTTTTGATCATGAGATTTACTTTTTTATAGTTTTTTATACTAAAAAAAGTATACTTTACTTTTTGCCTTACTTTTACTTTTTGCTTCACTTTTTATACAAAAACAGTAGCTTTGTGCTGATTTATATGCAGTTGTTCCTTATTTGTTTGTGACTTTACATTCTTGCATATCCAGAATTACAGTATAACTCCACAAAAAGAATATTGATATCAGATGTGAAAGCATCAGAAGTTCTTGGAGACTAAATGCCTTGAATAATTTAGGCAGATGGATAAAATGTTTCTAAGAAAAGTAATTGCAATGTTTTACCACTTCAATCATAACACTATCAAAACTGATGATTGTAGAGCTAGCTCTTTAGAATGTTTCTTTACTTATTTTTCCTTGCCTGCCAATTGTGTAAAATGCCTCTTTGACTTGTTTGTTTTAAACCATTATATAAAAATATATATTAAGTGTTGTTTGGCCACATTCACCATCTCCTGAGTATATATAAGACTATAATACATTTTAAGAGCTATAAATAATAATTCTTTCGTGTTAGTATGCAACACCATACATATTTTTGTAAGAAGATCTCTGGGTTTGGTCTCTTTGGTCTCTATCTTAAGGAGATATTTGTTGCTTGCCATTATCGAATTATAATTTGAATATTTTTTATGAATTTAACAGATTTAGTTATGTTACTTATTTTGAGCTTGAATGATCAATAATATTTTATATATTATACTGGCTGCATAGTAAGTAACATGTTGAAAAGAACAGTTAATTGGCCTTCATTGACAACATTTAAAATTAATTATTTTTACCCAATTAAGTAGAAAGTCATTTAATATCTATTAGTTAACCAGAAAAAGATGTATTCTAAACAGACCATTTATAGAATAAAATATTGATATAATTTAAATCCCAAAATTATAGTAATTAATGTAATTATTACCGAATTATTCAAACTATTCCATTTACATATACTTTAATAATTTAGAAATTAATATTTCTATTTCACCAAATAAAGAAGAAAAGTCAAGGGTTTTTTTTTTTTTTGTTTTTTTTTTTTTTTTTTTTTTTTTTTTTTTTTGAGACAGGGTCTTGTTATGTTCTCCCTGGCTAGAGTGCAGTGACGTCATCATAGCTCACTTCAGTCTCCAACTCCTGGGCTCAAGCGATCCTCCTGCGGTAGCCTCCTGAGTAGCTGGGACTACAGGCATGCACTACCATGCCTGGTTAATTTTTTAATTTATTTTTTGTAGAGACAGGATCTCACTATAGCTCATGCTGGTCTCGAACTCCTGGGCTCAACTGATCCTCCTGCTTCAGCCTCCCAAAGTACTGGGATTACAGGTGTAAGCCACCATGCCCAGCCAAAAGTCAAGATGTTTTCATAAATTCTGATACACTTTTTGCCTATTACTGACAGCAGCCAAAATAGGTTTTGGAAAGTTTCTTTATAATCAGATATCATGTCTTAACTTCAACTTTCTGATAGCTTAATTTACATTATTTAAAATAATAATTGTAATTGTAAAAACCAAGACTCAGAAGGGTTCTTTGGGCATCCTCCTCCTTTTTTTCCCAAAATTTTAATTAAAATTTGAGCCTACCTAAAGAACCACCATAAAATAAGCATTATTGTCAATGCATTGAATGGAGATTATTTAAGATATCCAGTGTATATGTCACTTAGATTTTGTATACCCTCATTTTAATATTTCAAGTTGGTGTAAAGCTTAAATCACAATAGAACAGATTCTCGATAAATACTATGATGTTAACTGCCAAATGTATTGAAGTTATTATATTCAGCATTGCAAGCTTCTTAGATTTTAATCCATTTCCACTGAAGTGACATTATATGTTGGAAAGGTCATTAATAAGTATACCCCACAACCTAAGGATTAACCCAATGTGCTAATGATAGTTGTTGAGGATCTACATAATTAGTTTTCCATTCACTTTTACATGTGTACTTGCCTAATACTATTCTATGTGGCATTCTAAATATTACAGTGGTAACTCAAAAGAAAATCTGTCTTGCCGAGAGTTCATCTTTTAAAGGAATCGACAGAAGCTTAATTTGCACTATCCATCTTTTATGCCATTTGCTTTTCTTGTAAGACCACCGTGCTTCAAAATATTATAAAATTTTACAAAGCATGACAATTCCCATCACACCATGCTATTTTTCTATAATTACCATAATAAAGAAAGAACGAAGAGACCTTAGTTTTATATATATGCATGTTAATCTTAATTGGGATTACTCTGTCTTTCTTTCCTTCTTGGTGATCTTTACTTTTGCAGGAATTCACCATTTCGGCTGTAAGTAAAAGTGTCTGATCTGAAACATAATGTTCTCCCTTTTCAATCCTGATGTATCTTCTTCTAGTCTTGGTCTTTTGCACCTATTTTTTTTTTTTGAAGAAGAAACCACAGATCTTTTGAGCTTCTCTGTTGTCCTTGTAGCTTACCTCAACTTCTTCCTGGATGTTGTTCCCGAAAGCTGTTGTTTCCATTCTGCAGTTCTGAGGAACGGTGGAGGCACCTTTCAGTATAGCCCCTTCTTTGTGTTTCCAGGAAATCTTCGGTAGTAATACTCTTACTATGGTCATAAACATTCTGCGGGAAGAATGCATGTCATGTAAACAGTATTACATTTCCAGAACGTCTGTAGCTTTTTCTCCTACTTCCCTTCATCTTTCCTCTTGGTCTTACCTTTGGCCTAGTGGTTGGTGTAGTGATAATGTGGCGAGATTTTCTGTTGTGCTTGATCTAACCATGTGGTTGCCAGGTATGAGTAAAACATGGTTCCGTCAAGCACCATGGAACGTCACGCAGCTTTCTACAGCATGACAAGCTGCTGAGGCTTAAATCAGGATTTACTTGTCTGTTTCTATAAAATAAAAATGAAAAAAAGAGGGCTTTTTAGGCATTTCTGAGATTATGTGAGAGGGAGAGAATAGTCAAAGTCCATAGAAAATTTAAAAGCCTGAGTACATCCATTTGCCTTGAAAGCCCTAATTTACAATGATATATAGGAATATGCTTATTACTGGATACTTTCAATTCCTGACTCAGAGAAAAAAAATAAACTTTTTAACAATTAATATCCATTGTGTGATTAACTGTGAAATAGGCTAGAATGGCTCAGAACTGGATCAGCAGAAAGTACAGCTGTGAAAAGCTCAAATTTATTAATGTTTTCCTGTCATGTGAATCTGGTCACTCTTTTTTCCAGAAAATTCCAAGCCTTTCTCTTAACCCTCTCCTGACATCCATTGACCAAAATTTCCCAAGTTGTCTCCCTGCTACATAATCTATAGTTATCTTTTTTCTTCCTACAAATTAAAAAAAATCTAACCTTCAGACTCAGTTATCTTTTTTTTTTTTTGGTTTGAATTCTCAATAGGTACAGAAGATTATCGATCAAAATTAAGCGGAGACTGCTTTGCAGATTTGGCTTGCCCTGAAAAGTGCCGCTGTGAAGGGACCACAGTAGATTGCTCCAATCAAAAACTCAACAAAATCCCAGACCATATTCCCCAGTACACTGCAGAGCTGTAAGTTCAGCCCCCAGCAAAATCCTGGTTGGGAAAAAGGAAATGAGAGCATCAAAGCATAGGAATTTTTGTCTTGCCCTTTTTATTCTCAATAATCACATTAACTTTAATTAATACTCATTACATTGGATAACTCTTCTTTATACAACAATATATTAGAGGCTATCTTAGCTCCTCCATCTATGCAAAGATAAAATTACACAAATTAATTTATCTCTCGAAACTCAGCACTTAATAATGCTAATAATAATAGTGTTTATTTGGTATTATTTATGCCCAAACCTATTTGTAAGCACTTAATAGATTTTTAATGTATTTAATACTTACAGCAACCAAATAAAGTTGTTTGAGAGTCACCATTTTGAATCTCTGTTAATTATGAATCTGAAGAGTCCTTTTTATCTACTTTCCTACTTCATCGACTCACAGGAGGAAGGATTCGATGATTATCAAGTGTTAAAGTGGGAAGGGGAGCTTTTTTCTGAATAATGGATAGCATAGCAGGAATAGCTGAAAAGACAACTCTTTGGGAAATAGCCAAACTGTATGACCTGATTTATATTTACAACCCTAACACAGGACCTAGCACATTCTAGTCACTAAAATATGTTTGTTGAATCATTTATAGATTCTATGCTCATGTTTGGTTTGCCTTTACTGACTTTATTTATAAAAAGAAGACCTTTAATGTTAGCATTCTAAAAATTCAAGAAAAGCCTGGTGAAATCTCATCATTTTCTAAACATCTCAGCCATGTTTGTGTATAGCACCATCTGGTATTTGTCATTCACTGCTTTGCAAAGTTGGTTGTCTCTTTATGTGTGTATAATCCTTCTGTCTTCAACTAGATTATAGCCCTTTGATGACAGGGATTGTGTGTTATAGTTTATCTCCCACTGTGTCTATATTTATGCTTCTTACTTAATGAATTTTAAGCAATTTGAATAATTAAAAATAAGGTAATGTCTTTCAAAGAATTGACAGAAACTAACTACCTTTTGGTTATAATAATGCTTTTTTTACTCCTATTAATTCATGAAGCTGTATCATAGCTAGAGGACTTTTAGAAATGCATGGGACCCATGCAACAAAAGCACTAAACTCTATTTTTATAGTCATGTAAGGATTTGTGCTTATTACCAACAATACTATAAAGAAGTGATATCTTCCAGCATGCTAGCACCTTAAAAAGGCTTATTTGTCAAGGAAAAATTATAGTAGAAACTAGCCTCTAATTGATACTTCAGCAAACATGTATGTTTTAAGAAATTTATAATTTTTAAATAGTACATATAAAGTCAGTACTGAAAAGAAAATATTTGCAAATCATGCATCCAATAAAGGATTTATATCCAGAATATGTAAAGAATTCTTATAATTCATAGATATTAATAAAAAGGTACATTACCCAATGAAAAACTGGTTGAATTATCTGTATTGACACCTTCTTCTCCAAAGAAGATATACAAATGACCAAAAAACACATGAAAAAATATTCAGTATCTTTAGTTATTGGGGAAATACAAACCAAAACCACAATGAGATACCAATTCACACCCACTGGAATGGCTATAAAAACAAACAAACAAAAAAGGCAATAATATAAAATTCGTACATTGCTGGTATGAATATAAAATGGTACAGCTTTTTTGGAACACAGTTTGGCTATTCCCCAAAGAGTTAAGCATAGATTTATCATGTGATCCAGCAGTTCTACCCCTAAATATATATACAAAAAGTTGAAAACATAAATTTTGTGCAGCAACATTCATTGCAACATTATTCATAGCAGTCAAAAAGCGGAAGCAACACAAATGTCAGCTAACCAATAAATGGACACAAAAAGTGTGGCATGCCCATGCAGTCATAAAAATAATGAGATACTGACATGTGCTTCAACACAAATGAACCTTTAAAACATGACACAAGGCCAGGCGCAGTGGCTCACCCCTGTAATCCTAGCACTCTGGGAGGCCGAGGGGGGTGGATGGCTCAAGGTCAGGAGTTCGAGACCAGCCTGAGCAAGAGCGAGACCCCGTCTCTACTAAAAACAGAAAGAAATTATCTGGACAACTAAAGAGAGAAAAAATTAGCCGGGCATGGTGGCACGTGCCTGTAGTCCCAGCTACTCAGGAGGCTGAGGCAGTAGGATTGCTTGAGCCCAGAAGTTTGAGGTTGCTGTGAGCTAGGATGACGCCACAGCACTCTAGCCCGGGCAACAGAGTGAGACTCTGTCTCAAAAAAAAAAAAAAAAACATGACACAAAGTAAAAGAAGCCAGATACAAAAGCCACATTTTATGTGATTCCATTGATATGAAATGTCCAGAACAGAAAAATCAACAAAGACAGACAATAAATTAACTGTTGCCAACAAGTAGTGGGGAGGAGCAATTGGGAGTGACTGGTAATGAGTATGGGGTTATTTTTGGGGGGGGGGATGGTGAAAATATTCTGAAATTATATTGCAGAGTATGTGAATTGTAGTCTTATGATTTGTGAATTGCATTTTAATAAAGCTGTAAATTTAAAAAAGATATGGAGCAAGCAATTTGGAAAAAATGTCTAAAAAATGCATCTTGGGTTTGGGGGTGGTATTGAGAAAAAGTCTGAGAAACTTTGTTCTAGAGATTACTGAATGAGAACTGGTTTTGATTTTTGGTTTTTCCTATTGTGTCCTTCTAAATATATTTCATTTTGATAATTAAAATTTGGGTAAAATAGAAAAAAAATCAGTATATCGTACAAATCTTCTGTGATATGTGCACTATATTTTATTTCAGGGGTACCATTAAATAAGGTTATCATTCAGTTTGAGAAATAAAACATAATCCTTTCCTAACTGTTGATAATGAAACTTTTCTGTTCTTTATTTTTTTCTCCAGACGTCTCAATAATAATGAATTTACAGTATTAGAAGCCACAGGAATCTTTAAGAAACTTCCTCAGTTACGTAAAATGTAAGTCATTTGTTAGCCATCTTTTTGAATTTTAGTAGTGTTCTGTTGTGTCTTTCCCATTCCTTTTTAGTTTTAAATTTCTTTGCAAATTGTTAAATACAAAAAAAAATCCAGGGAAATTTGCATAAGATGACTACCTGTGACATGAATCTAGGGTAATCTCCGGAAAGGACTTTTCTATGCATTCGAACAATGTCAACCACATTTTCTGTAGTAGAGCCTTAGCTTGTTACGTTAGCTCAGACAGCTGGTCTGTTATGTGGCCACAGCAGGAATCCAGCAATCTAAGCACATGAAAATGGGTTCAGTCATGTTTTGTAACTTCCTTTACTATTCCCCAAACCATGCTGTTATTTCTTTTTCAGCACATTCATGTCAACTATTTGACTTTTTGCTTCATTAAACTTTCATTAGAAGATAGTCAAAATTAATGATTGGCAAACTGGCTTGATAGCTCATCTGTGTTACTACATGTCCACAGCTCATATTTTAAAATAAGTTCATAAGCTCAGCAGTTTCAACAGCACTCAGTGGGTACTCTACACCCTTGAGAAGGCATGAGAGAGGGGCAGGACAGAAGCCAAGAGTGTAAGGCCAATGAAGTACCCTCCACACACGAGGAAGCACCAGCAGGAGGAAGAAAGCATGGCTCCATGATACATGTGTGCCCACAATATGTAACTGACCCTTGGTCACAGAGACTGTACATGGCGAAGCAGTCTGAACCCAGTACCTGTGCACTTGACCTCCATGTTATGCTGCCTCCCAGAGGGCTTCTCCTTTCTACATTGCCCTCCTTTTGCACTGGTACTAAATACACCTTCTTTTTAGCTATAAGATGATTTCCAATTCAACAAATATTTACTGAGCAGCTACTATGTGTGATGCTCTAAGAGAAATGAAAAGATAAATACAAATGATCCTTGTTTGGGGGGCACTTCTGGTCTTGGAGAGAACCGTGAGAAAGAGAAAGAAAGTCTATAGAAAAGTGTTACCTGAACTGGACATCCTTGGCCTCTGGGCAAACATTGTAGTGTTTGGTATTATACGTAATACTGACAGTTAAGTTGGTTGTTTTAACACATTAAAGAAGCAGCTCAACTGGGAATAAACTCACAGTCAAATATATTTATGATGATATCCAAACACTAACAATTTTATACCATGTTTCTCTCTACACGATTGACTTCTTTTAGTCATTAATTCATTGAACAGTTTTAATCAAGGACATTTCTTTGAAAAGTTCCTTGTTAAGTTCTATGGAAGGCCTAAAGGTTTATGTAACCCAATGCCTGATCTCAAAAATTTTATACCCCTGGGGACCCTTGCAGATTCTGACATGGATCAGGCTGGTATTTTCTTTACCCACAGACATTCCCTCTTAGTGTTTTTGTCCCTTTGTCTTGATGGGACAGAGAAATGGTGTCTTTTCAAAGCCCTGGCGGGGCAGAGCAGTAAAAAGCTTAAAGACTGTGGAAGACTTTGTTCAGTAGAAGGAAATGATCAGACGTGTTGTTTCAGTGCTCTCACTGTAAAAGAGGAATTATTTAAAATCTTTGTTCCAAAAATTTTTCCTTAGAAACTTTAGCAACAATAAGATCACAGACATTGAGGAGGGGGCATTCGAAGGAGCCTCTGGTGTAAATGAAATACTTCTTACAAGTAATCGTTTGGAGAGTGTTCGGCATAAGATGTTCAAAGGATTGGAAAGCCTCAAAACTTTGTAAGTGTTCTTATTTGCGCTGCAATTCTTCCAGTAAAGAATTGTAGTTCATTGTTCATTATAATCCTGGGAGGGGGCACCTGTGACTCCCCCATCCCCTCTGTCTGTCTGTTTTTCACACCCTCTCTGTCACACATACAAACACATATACACACACACGCATTTTGTGAATGCAAATGGTTCCTTATTCCAATACTCCTGCCTTCAGTGCGTTAATAGCGAATGATCAGGAGAGTCCCCTGTGGCTCTCTTCAACAAAATAGACCATCCTTGCTCTAATGCTTGTGTGGTTCTGGTCCCCCTGTCCTGCCTCACAATGGTCATTCTCTCTTTCCTTTTCCTCAAACACCTCTGTCTGATACTCCCTCTTGTCCCAAGGTCTCGAAGCTTTAGAATCTCCTGCAACCCCTGCAGTGGAATAACTCTAACAACTTATCTGGAGACTGCCTTTGTCTGTTCCTGCAAGGTCTTAATGCAGAAAAAGACTGACTGCTGGTGTATCTTTTACTCTCCGTTTCAAAGAAAACATGCTAAGACTTGTATCTACTGGCTCAGGGATAGGGACCTTAGGAAAAAGAAATTCTATGTTTCCAAAAAAGTTTTTTGGCCAAGGCGGATGGGGATTAGATTGAATAGTATATACAACATTTTTGTATTGCTTGAATTTTCTACACTGCCTATGTACACATACACACATATGTATATATACACACATATATACATATATATTTTTATCGTTAAAGTATATAATTGTATTTGACAAAAGTGGTGCCCCAAAAACTGGAAGAGAAACAAACCAAACTCTGAAGCCTCTGGAAGACATGAGGGAAAATATTTGTAACCAAGAAGCAGCTGTTGGCGAGTATAGTGGACAGTGGCCTGAGCTGCACTCTCTTCTCTAAATCCTCAACCCTGCCGTGTGCAGCTTCTGAGAGCCACGTATAACCAGGGGTGCTGCTAGCCGAGGGAGTCCACTGCCTGCTGTTTATCTGATGCAGAGGGAGAAGGGCATTTCCACAGCCAGCGGATGTGCTAATAGCATCCCCAATTCAAACCCCACCAAAAAAAGACACTGCACATTAGAGCAGGAGTGTGCTCCATGCGCTTTGCAGGGGTAGCTTGGAACTTAATGATGTAGCAGGACCAACCTGGAATTTGCCGACACCTCTCAAGGGCTAACTTGAAGTCAATTTCAAAATCATATACAAACATCCCCTCGGCCTTTTTATGGAAGAGATACTGAGGAGTGTGTAGGAGGAGGACAGCGCAGATATGCCGTGGTGTCTGCATCTAACCTCCCCTCGAGCTGCCTCAGGTGACTAAGCAAAACACAAATCTTGTAACAAGAACCCTCCCTTCTTAGAAAGTATTAATATTTGTGGGACTGTTTTTGTTACTGGAACTTTCTTCTTTGCAGAGAAGTACCCTGGAGTGGGAGGAAAGGAGGTGCCCTTGCGTGGCCTTTGCTGTATGTGTTCATGGATAGAGAGTGAGCTCTCCGATGTCTCTTTTTTTCCTTATAAGGATGGCAGTCCTGTCAGAATAGGGCCCTACCCTTATGACCTCACTTAACCTTAATTATCTCTCTAAAGTCCCTCTCTCCAAATGTAGTCATGCATTGAGTAATGACAAGGATGTAGTCTGAGAAATGTGTCATTAGGCCATTTTGACATTGTGCAAACACCATAGAGTGCACTTAGACAAACCTAGATGCTACAGCCTGTTGCTCCAGGCTACAAACCTGGACTGCATAGGACTGCACTGAACACTGAAGGCAACTGCAATACAATGGAAACTATTTGTGTATCTAAACATAGAAGAAGTGCAGTAAAAATACAGTATGAAAGGTAAAAATAGTACACCTGTATAGGGCTCTTAGCATGACTGGGGCTTACAGATATAGTACTTGCTCTGGGTGAGTCAATGAGTGAGTGATGGGTGAATGTGAAGGCTAAAGACATCACTATACACTTCTGTTGACTTTACAAACACTGTACACTCAGGCTACCCTGAGTTTATTTTACAAAGTTTTTTCTTCAATAATAACTATTTACTTTATAAACATTTTCATTTTTTTAAACTTTTGACTGCTTTGTAATAACACTTGGCTTAAAACACACATTGTACCGCTGTACAAAAATATTTTTTCTTTTATCCTTATTTCATAACATACTTTCTATTTTTAACATTTTTAAAATGTTTTTGTTAAGAACTAAGACACACACACACCTTGGCCTAGGACTACACAAGGTCAGGATCATCACTATCACTATCTTCCACCTTCACGTTTTGTCCTACTAGAAGGTCTTCAGGGACAATAATGCACATGCAGTCGTCATGTCTAATGATAACAACGCCTTCTTCTGGAATCCCTCCTGTTGGACCTGCCTGAGGCCACTTTACAGTTAACACAAACACACACATACACACACACATATACACATAAGTAAAAGTGCACCCTAAAATAACAATAAAAAGCATGGTATACAGTAAATACAAAAAACAGTAGCAGTCATTGTCATCATTGAATATTATGTACTATACATAATTGTATGTGCTAGACTTTTATATGACTAGCAGGACAATAGGTTTGTTTACACTAGCATTTCCACGAACAAGTGAGTAATTGTTGTGTTCAGACATTATGATGGCTATGACATCATGAAGCAATAGGAAATTCTCAACTCCATTACAATCTTATTGGACCACCTTTGTATTTCCATCCTTGACTGAAACATTGCTATGTGGCGCATGACTGTACGGCCACATTTAGGGGTTAGGGCTTCAACATACGGATGGGAGGACACAATTCAGTTTATAACACCACCCCAAAAACTTATCAAACTATTTCTTCTGACTAATTACATTCATGAGATTCTCCCTGAGAGTTCTCTAAATTCAACCTTCCCCTTTCATTATATTTCTGTGGATGTTTTTGTGCTGCTTATATTTCGGCACCTGAGACAGGTACCCACTGGCTCTCTCCTTAATCCAGTGGTGCCGCAGCAAGGATATTAGGGCATTTAGAGCCAAACTCAGGTATTCAAAGTCCTAGAGTGGTTTATCTGGACTTACCTATTCTCTCACTTGGTGTCTTTTTGGCTGGAGCTATGAAGATTTTGACAGCACATCCCCATTCCCTCTACATTTCTTAATCCTCTAGGACTAATAGGCCACTTAGTAGTTTGTATCCATATTTCAGTGAGTCTTTGAATTCCTTGACATTGCAGATGAAATTTGGTGCCTATGTGCGCTTATGGATGTTTCCAGCAACAAAGAGTAAAATTTTCTTCCACTCCTCTCAGGGGTCTGTGACTCCAGAAGGATTAAGACCTAGTACTCTTTATTATTTATGAAAAGGAAAGTGCTGATAAGACTACTTTTCTGTTTTGCATTTGTTTCCTAACATAAAATGATGCCTTGATAAGAAGGGCACCATCTTCTTGTCTGTAACTTAACAGAATGCAAACGTTTCTATTTCTTATTTATTAGTGGGCAATCTAGTATTTTAAAGCGACACTTTGTTGTTTATTTTTGCCTCCCTTTTTTACACTCTGCAGTCTTTTAGTACAGTATTCAACTCGTGTTTAGAAAAATTAAGGAATAAATTAACTTTTTAGGGATTCTGAATAAGATTTATTGCAACTATAAATAAAGACTTAGCAAAGAAATGAGAACTGAGCCAATACTATAGCAGTGATAAGGAAATGACTATAGTGTTAATCCTATCAATGGCAATGATTTAAAAAAAAGGTCAGAATTTTTTCAGAGTACTCTCCTTTAAAGTTTATTGTGGGCCACGTGTAGTGGCTCACACTTAAAATCCCAGTGCTTTGGGAGGCTGAAGGAGGAGAATTGCTTGAGCCCAGGAGTTCCAGACTAGCCTGGGCAATATAGTGAAACCCTGTCTCTACAAAAAAAAAAAAAAAATTACCTGGTTATTGTGGCATGTGCCTGTAGTTCCAGGTACATGGAGGCTGATGTGAGAAGATCACTTGAGCACAGGAGCTCAAAGTGGCAGTGAGCAGTGATCACGCCACTGCACTCCAGCCTGAGCGGCAGAGAGAGACAACTGGGACCTGTTATTCTTGCCATTTTTTAAGTTTTCAAATTAAAACACTGAAAAATTAACTAATTGTTATAAATAAAATAATTTGTGTATGCTTTGCGGATACTCATTTAACTTTGGCTTTTCCAGCCCATGTTTGACATTGACTTCGTATCTCAGTCCCTGAGATGCCCTCAATTCTTCATCTGCAGTGACTATTGATTCTTTTCTGCCTCCTTTTTGTTCAACCCTAAATGTAATACTACCCAGAATACACAAATCACAGGGCTCCAAAGTCTCAGAGAGCTGTAGGTGAATTAGGACATTATGTAATCGTGCAAACATAATTACAGCATCAAAGGAAAACGTTCTGCCCTCATCGTGGGATTGTAAATTCATGCGGAGATTCACCGAGCCTTTTATAACTGAGATTAATCATTGACAACTCGACAGCATTTTATTCTTGCAGGATGTTCTCAGTACATATCCATAGCAATTCCTAATGACAAGCGAACATGCAAAAAATAGTAATGAATGCCACATATTTGCAAAGAAGGATTATTTTGATCCTCAGATAGGCAAAATTGATTGCCTGATGCTTTATCTCCTTAACAATGTCCTCTTTTTTCCCTCAGGATGTTGAGAAGCAATCAAATAAGCTGTGTGGGGAATGACAGTTTCATAGGACTCAGTTCTGTACGTTTGCTTTCTTTATATGATAATCAAATTACTACAGTTGCACCAGGGGCATTTGATACTCTTCATTCTTTGTCTACTCTGTAAGTATGAAATATAGTCTCTATTTATGTATTACTTGAGCCAGTGTATTATATTTGTTACTTTTATTAATAGCATTTTAATGCATTATTAGACATTGCATAAAAGTATAATCAAGGGTTTAGATATTTTTAAAGGGACAAATTTGTTCATGTTAATTTATTTTAATTTTTTAAAAAATATTACCTATAATATTAAATTTTAACAAAAAATTACAATATTGTTTAGTCACTCCTTTTTTATAATAATGTGGCTTATTTCTAAACTTTAAAATTATAATAACTTGATAGTGCTGCATAGAAAAGAAATGTGATGAATTTTCCCCAGTGTTCCCACACTGGAGCATTTTCAGAATGAGTACTATAAAAACAGAATTGATGGAGTGTTTGCCAAAAAAGTATGCTCAAAAGGATCATTTGAAATGACAGGAGGTACATTAGGATGACCAGACCAACAATAAACGCTGCTGACTAGAGGGCATTTACTATGATATTAGGAAAATATTGAAGAAATACTTCGAGCCTGTATGAAAGGATATTTTATATAGACAGCTTGCAAATAAAATAATATTTGTAGGCCTATAGATAGAACTCAGGCAGTGTCCAAAAAAATTCCTCCAAACAATGTGTTTCAGGTTTCTTGTAAGTCAGTATCTAAAAAGCAGTGATTGAAATTATTAATCATATGATATATGATATGATAAGATTTCCTTGTAATGGTGGCATACAAATATACTAGTATCTAACTCAATGGGGGGAATATAGTTATAGTTAGAAAGAAAAAAATGTGTATTGTAGCTCAAGTCACTGAAAAAATAATTTGAGAGAAGCATCCATCCATCATTAAAGTACTTAATCCTCTTTCCACATAAAATGTGACATTTTACATTGAGTGACTAATTTGCACATATTAAAGATGGCATGTTTATAAATAATGGGATTGTCAATAGGTTTGTGCTGAAGTGGTGAGATGCCAAAAGTATTGAGATTTGTAGAAGTAAATTCATTTTTATAACTGGCATTTAATCAACTCAGCTGTCAGTTTAGATGGGAAACCTATTCTCTGGAGCAAATAAGAGATGGAAATCTTGAGATGACAAATTAATGAAATAGCTGTTGTCAGGTTAAACTCAATAATATAAGGTAATCAGCCTTCATCTTTATATTAAATTACTGCATTATCACTGCAGAGAAGTTTGACAGCAAGTCATATTTCTGACAAGTTTAAATTATTTCTAAATGAGATATCTATCTGGATCCACTGTATAAACCCTAAATTGCTGCCTTTACCTTATTTTCGGCATGAAATTATTTGAAAAATTCTCTTATGTAAAAGTATTGTTATAGTTTAAGTTCCAAACATAAATATTTTAGCAAATAAATGTATCCCATATGTTGCATATGATTGAGTATGAAGAGGGGCTGGGAATACAAGGAAAAAGAGGAATTATTCCAACAGAAATAGTGTGGAAAATGGCAGCATGGGGTTTTGAGAAGTAAGAAGGTGAAACTCAAGACTAAACTATGCATTGTTTGCATGTGACACTTAGAAACCTCTTGGCCAATCCTTTTAACTGTAACTGCTACCTGGCTTGGTTGGGAGAGTGGCTCAGGAAGAAAAGAATTGTAACGGGAAATCCTCGATGTCAGAAACCGTACTTCCTCAAAGAAATTCCTATCCAGGATGTGGCCATTCAGGACTTCACTTGTGATGATGGTAAGAAATCCTTGCCAAATCTTTAGCCATCAGGCATTCACATGATGCCGTTCTGATGCTGCTGTACACGGTTGTTAGCACGTCATAGATAAGTTCAACAGATAAGGATTGTGTGCCTTTTGCTTCGCTTTGTTGTTTGTTTTGTTTTGTTTTAGCAACAGGGCACTTACTTTCTCAAACTATCCTTTCACACTCAAGTCTGCTTAATGTGTGTTCTGAATGTTTTAAAAAATTTCTTGTTTCCTTCTTGTGGTTGGTACTATTTAAATAGCTTCATTTTAACTTTTTAGAATTATTCTAGGCATCTTTTTAAGTAACTACCATTTTAAAATGAGAAAAGCAATTAACTTATAAAATAGAAGTTTTAGTAACTCTGACAAAAATAATATTTTTCACTTTTAATGCTGTCTCTGTATCATCACATTTGATTCTCGTAATAGCTCTATAAGAGAGATAGAGCAGGTTCTATTATTGATAGTATTTCCAGTGAAGTGAACGGAGAGCTAACTCGAGCTCTATATTGTAAAACGAGGAACCCGTGCAATTTTTGCTAAACGTTTTAAACTAATCTATCCCTTTATGTTTCTTCATATCTGTCTCCTTTCTTTGTAACTCAGTTTTACATTTACATATTCTAATTAAAAGTATAATTTGTGCAAATAACTGAACAAATAGCTATTATAATTGTATTGGTAATTGTAATTACAGTTTATAAGTTATAAACTGTAATATTTTCTGGAATGTTGCCCTAGACAGTCTGAAAACAGTGCTGTATAGAATTATGGTGTCAGTTTGTAAATACTTAATGTCCTACACATAAGTGCTCAAGGCTCTTATGTTTGTTAATTTAAAGACATAAAATCCTTGCGCATTTAAAACCACAAATCTGGGTTTTTCTTTATTTCTTCTGCAATTTAGGAAATGATGACAATAGTTGCTCCCCACTCTCTCGCTGTCCTACGGAATGTACTTGCTTGGATACAGTCGTCAGATGTAGCAACAAGGGCTTGAAGGTCTTGCCCAAAGGTATTCCAAGAGATGTCACAGAGTTGTAAGTAAAGCTTGTCTTTCCTTTCTTTTCCTTGACAATTAATGTTTTACTCACCCAGGGGAATGAAGACCAAACAAAAATGTTTAGAATTCTGTTTGCAAATTACATTCTATGGACAATTAATTATTATCATGTAAAATTGTAAACAAATAATACCAAAGCTAGTCCCAGGAATTGCTGGTTTTGTGTTTTTCTGTTTTTCACTGTAGGATTTCTCAGTGCCTTTATTATGCTAAGGTGCGCTATGATGCTCCAAGAGAGAATGGTAAAATATAAGGTAGCTCTCAGACTTATTTCTCCATATATTTCTTTTCTCATAAAATATCTTGCAAGACTGACACTTTGGGAAATCCTGTATATTTAGTTTATTTACAATGACTAGGATATTCCCTACATTAAATTTTTCTTTACTCTGCGATCTCTAGGGAAGTATCTCACCACATAGGGTAAATAATTATCTTGGATGTGGAAGAAATTGGCATAATCCTTGCCCTTAAGAGATAATTTTTTTTTTTTTTGGACTTGAATAAGAGTCCTTTAGATCGAAAAGGGTATGAGACCAATTATCCCTGACATTTTCATAACTGATATTTAACCACAAATTAGATGGCCAATATACACATATCTGACCTTCAAGACTGCCACACTTCCCTGCTTACTTCATACTACATATGCAGAATGTAATAAATCATAGAGGAAGCTGCTAGAAAAATGATGCATGCATGCCCCATTCATTTCATTCATTTATTCTCTAAACTAATATCATATTCTTGATGTGAATACAACTGAGTCATTTTGCCTTTGTTTAGTTTTTTGTCTGTGTGAGACCATGGATCAATAATGACTTAATCCAAATGTAATTTATGCAGATGTGTCCCTGTAATTCATGCAGACATATGCAAGTGTTCCAAATGAGCAGGTTTGATAAACTTTCAGCAGTATGCGACATAGGTAATGAGGTTCAAGAAGATGCCACTTCAGTTTTTAAGGATCTTATTTTAAAATCATGTACAGTTCATTGGATCATCCTTTGGTCCTGAATGAACGAACAGTTGGGGAAAGAAGGCACAATCTTAGCACATATGCACAGAACGTTTCTCGTAGATTTAAACTGCTGTAAAGTGTTCAGTTTCTCCTACTACCAATCACATTTTTACATTAAGTCTAAACACTGTTTTACATGTATGTATGCAATTAAAAACTTAATTCTTATATTATTATGTTTTCATTTCAGAAGATCACATGGGCCCCTTAACCCTCCCTTGTGAAAGGCTAGATGCCTGTAGAGTATTCTGTATGCAAAGCATTGATTTTAGGAATACCCCAGGGAGGAGCATACGATCAGACCACCTTTGATGTTAAATCTCTTCTTCTATACTATTTTCACTGGCCTATGCCTTGGTTCTTTTACCTGCTATCCATTAAACATTTTAAACACTTTTTAATTTTCTGATTACGCTTCATTAAACAACCTGCTTCATTCCTATCCTGTCTGCTAGACATGTGCTTCTTCAACATTTCAAAAAGTTGAATTTTCAATCTATTTCACTACAAATTATTAAAAAATAGTCTTTTTTCCTAAAAAAAGTGTGTTATAGTGATAAGAAAAATATTAACTCATTTCTTGTGAATTCACGTTTTACCTCCCAGAGAGCTTATTCTCAGAACCTTACCAAGTTGGGAGGATCCTTTTCACCGGTAACATATACACGTACATTAGAAAAAAAAATTGTATATGTATTATATTAAATTATTAAAGATTTTGGCAAAAATTAGTGTTATTGGTGGACAAGTTTGAACAAATGGTATCCATTATTTTTAATCAGTTCCATATAACTTCCCCTAAAGATTGTTTTACATGTAAACATTCATACCACACATTCTCAATCTTTTTGACCTCTGCTCTGTTTTTTGGAAGAAAGGGAAAGTGCTGAACTGTATGGAATAATGCTTCCCTCTAGTGGTATCAAGAAAAACTTACCTGGAGGAAAGCAAAGAGGGAGAGGGGTGAAAGAAAAAATATGAAGTCAGAAAATTTAAGTAAGCATAGGAGTCATAACATACTCCCTGCTTTGCTCTTAATCAAATGTTTATTACATATTTTTGACATGCGCCTTTTATATAATTGTTTTCATTTTCAAATATTAGAAATGGATTGTTATCTCAGGCAACTTCTCAGCTACTTCTATATCCTGAAAAAAAAAATACCAACTTGGCCGGGCTCGGTGGCTCACGCCTGTAATCCTAGCACTCTGGGAGGCCGAGGCGGGAGGATCGCTCGAGGTCAGGAGTTCGAGACCAGCCTGAACAAGAGCGAG
>NW_012152807.1:212982-228857 GCF_000956105.1 Propithecus coquereli
AAAAAAAAAAAAAAAAAAAATACCAACTTCAACCTGGAATCTTGAGATTGGCTACAACATTGGAGTATCAGGGGCCACATGTCCAGGGTGCCAGAATTGTTTGTGGGCACATCCATGGCCAGATGGCCCAAGTTGCTAAAAGACATTTGAACTCTTCAGTATCTATATTCTGGAAAAGAATAGCCTTGGAAGGAGATGAAATTTGTTTTTCTTTTTGTGACACCATAGCTATAACTTCAAGCATTCAGTTATTTTTGTGTCTTGCCATTTTGGCCAAAGTGTGTCTATTTTCTGATTATTTTTCTAACTCTAATAAGAAAGGGAAAATTTACTTAGATATGGTTATTTGATTATTACTTCTACATATATAGGCTGTATTAGCGCACTTGCTAAATTTGTGATATTACACAAAACCCCCTAAAATGTTCATCGCCAAGCAAATATATTTCAACTAGTTTTAAACTTAAACCTACTTATGTACGAATTTCCAAATTTCTCTTTAAAACAGGCTATTTTTATTTGCTAAAGGTACTAATACCTATTAAAGCAGTGGAGAGTGGTCTTGAACACAGAAGCAAGGTTTTGTTAGTAGTTAATGAATTTCGTGGTATTGTCTCCACATAAACAAGCAGACTGAAAGCTGAATAGAAATATGGTTGATTGAATGAACCTCCTTGCTGACACTCAGCTGGCTAAATGCTCGCCTTGCCTTGTTAGATAAACTGCAGAGACCTTGGTTTTAGGATTTAGCCTAAATGATCCACAAAGAATTCTGGACAACTGTTTTATTTTTTCTTTTTTTTGTTTTTCCCTTTAGTTCTCTTAAATAATCATCCTAGCTAGGAGCATGATACCTTAAAGCAAAAACTGCCAAGTGATTCCTTGTCTCACTTAAGAGTGAAATATTGTTCACTTATTCTATGGTAGGCCACCGTTACTTTTTAAGAGGATAATACTGTTGCTTTGTTTTTAGGTATCTAGATGGAAACCAATTTACACTGCTTCCAAAGGAACTCTCTAACTACAAACATTTAACACTTATGTGAGTAACATACTGTATTTTTCCATATTTGACTTATTCTATTTCTTGAAAATGGGGATGGCAAGGGGCAAAAGATTTAGTGAACCTTTCAGATAAAATAAATCATTTACAGTTAGATGCTTCCCTCCTTGTTCATTGTGGTTCTGGATCACCAGCTACAGAATGAGGTGATGGAATGTCTTGGAAAAAGGTCCTCCTCTATTCAAAGAACACAAACAGAAGAAAGTCTGAGCAGTCAGAGAATTACAGAAACACAGTAAAACCGTATACTTTTGTTGATAATGGATATGGGCTATTTTATGACAAGCCAAGGAAAGAAAGATAAACAATGTCTTTAGTCTTGACTTTGAGCAAATGATGGTAGATGATAACAACTTTACTGAAAATATATTATAAATTTAGTTTATTGATAGGTTTGAGTTTCTTATGTAAAACATTATTAAGTCGTGCCTCCAGTATTAAAATTTATTTTATAAAATCTAAATGTATTTATATGGTATTTAAGTAAACTTGACAAAGATACTGACTTTCTGAGTATAACATTTAAATTATTGAATGTTTTTCAGTTTGGTTTGATGCCCTCCTAAAATAACATTTCTTTTATTATTAATGTGAATAATTTTAACCATGTTTAAGTTTTAAATATAAGAAGGTATGTAAATATAGAAACATTATGATCTAGTTATGTGCACAGTGTTTAAAAATGAATGTAATCTTGTTACATATAATATCACACTTTAAGAGTAGCCTTGTTGGTAAATGATAAAATAGAACACAAAAAAATAGCTAAAAGATAGTAGATATTAATGGAAATACCTTGTTATTAGTTTAAGTCTATCTGATTTTGGTGTAAATATAAATAGGTTTAGAGGCAGATTGCTAGTGTTCCTAGAATAAGAAAGTATTCGTAACTGAATTCTAGAAACCTAAGTAGCAGAAATGCCCTGATGTAAACTTTATCTAGACCCATTGAGGTTAGTTAAAATACTGTTGATCACTTAATATTCCTTAAAAGTGTGGGAAAATCAGAACACTTTATAAAAAGTATATAGGACTATTTAAATGACAAATGATTAAATTAAAGAAAAAAGAATATCCTCTGATGTCTTGCTCTTCCTCTAGTTATTTATTTCATAGCCACAAGAACTGATTACATACATTTTGTTCTGTTAAATAAACCATTACATTGCTGCGATTTGCAAAGGGTCACTTTAGCAGAATTGGGTCATTGTGGGACAGCATGTGATTATTTAAAGTTGGTTGGAAATGAAAAATGAGAAATCATGGATCTAGAAATGGTTTTACCAGTGACTCATTATACAAGTCCAGGCAAGTAACTTCCTCTGATATAAATACATTTATTTTTAAAAATTAGGTATAGTACTTCGGCAACTTAAAATATGAACTATAAAGCTCCTATATGATTCCTACCATTTTCACAATTTTATGGATCCATTTTACTGATACTTGGATATTTTAATAAAGGAACTGACAATCCTCCACTCGTCTGAATCTTCCATTTATTCATATATTTATCATTTTGCTTCTGAAAAATATACTGAATATATATAGTGATTGTGTATATTGAATAGATGTATATATTAGTTTTTCATCTATATGCACTATATATAATGGGAATAAAATCAAGTTCATGGAATAAAAATTATGACCCATAGTCGTACACACTAGCACTTATAAATAGCTATTTAGCATTGGTAAAAATTCAACATCTTTCCCATTTACTAAACATTTGTCAAAAAATTTTTATTGAGGACCCAATATGTGACAATGATTCATCCGGGGCAGGAACATAGGTGTTCATAATGATGGCATTTTGAATGTTATAATCAGGGGTTCTTTCAGTGATGAAATTTGAGTATGTGTATCAGTGAACATATGTATCAATGAAGATAAACTTTGCATATCTGAGGGACTTACAAGGACAAAGGTTTATTTCTCACCCATAAAATGTGTCTATTACAAGCCGCCTCCCAGAAAGCTCCCTGTGAACCATCCCAAGTCTTACGGAGGTGGCAGCAGAAGCAGATGGAAAAATGAGCTCGCCCTAAAGCATCTGCTCTGAAGTGGGACCAGCCCCTTGTACTCACATTTCGTGTGGTCCCCCCTAATTTCAACAGGGTGATGTGTGAATAATTATGAATAACATCGCAATCTATTCCAGAGGGTGATCCGGTGTCTTTTTGTTTTCAGATAATAACAGTGCCAGCAACACTGCTATGACTATAAACAAGAAGACCCTTCTCTTTCTAAGAATCACTGATATTTCCATTTCTGTGGTTAATAATGGATTCTATTTCTTTCTTTTTCTCTTTTAGAGACTTAAGTAACAACAGAATAAGCACCCTTTCTAATCAGAGCTTCAGCAACATGACCCAGCTCCTCACCTTGTGAGTGTGAAAGTGTGGCACTGAGAATTCTTTAAGTCATTGGACTGAATGCGTTTTCTAGATGCTTGACACTAGTGAACAAGACAGAGTCTCTGGCCTCAGGAAAGTTTCTATCAGGAGAAACAGACAAAACCTCAATACATGAACAAATATAGATATTACAAAAAGTATTGGGTTAGATAAAAGAAACAAAGAATACTTTATGTTTGTGGTGGCATTAGGGGAGATCCTTAAGACGGGCTTCTGGGGAAAGACACCTTCGTGAGGGGCGGTGGAGGCAGCAGCGTCAGACAGGAGTTGGCAGACGGAAGTATTCTAGGTTGTATTTAGGAAATAAATATGTTGTATTAGGGAGACAACACAAAGTAAAAAAATTTGTGTAAATATTCTAAATTTCTAAGATGTTCAAATAACCCTTTTCATAATTGCATTATTTTAAAAATATTATTTGACAATTTTTGGACTCCTAAATAAAATAAATTGGTATATTGTGCTTTCAGAATTCTTAGTTACAACCGCCTGAGATGTATTCCTCCTCGAACCTTCGATGGGTTGAAGTCTCTTCGATTACTGTAAGTAGCTTATATTTGACAAAATATCTCTTTTCTCAGGGATCTGAGTTTTGGGTTGTTTTTTTTTTTTTTTCTTTTTCTTTTTGGACTGAGTCTTGCTCTGTCACCCTGGCTAGAGTGTAGTGGCGCCATGTCACTGCAACCCCAAACTCCTGGGCTCAAATAATCCTCCTGTCTCCTGAGTAGCTGGGACTGTAGGAGTTCGACACTACGCCCAGCTAATTTTTTCTATTTTTAGTAGAGAAGGGGTCTCTCTCTTGTGTGGCTGGTCTCAAGGAATCCTCCCGCCTCTGCCTCCCAGAGTGCTAGGATTACAGGTGTGAGCCATCGCGCCAGGCCTTGGGTTGTCTTTTTGATGATTTAACTGCTTTGTTGATTGTTGGCTATTGTAGAATATATGCATTAGAACTAGAAAAATCGAAATAGAAAAATCATATCCTACTGTATCATTGTTCAACAGCTTTGATTTGGACATCGTAACTTTCTCTTTTGTAATGCTTATTGTTGCCGTAGTCATTTATTTGATTGTATATGACATTAAGATGTGTGTTTTATATAGCTTCAATTAATTTTGAAAGAAATATAGGGAAAATCAATTTCTTCAGAAATTACATAGTACATGAAAACATTTGACTATAAAATGTACTTCAAAGCATGTGAAATAAAACATGATCCTTAATCCCATTCTCCTACCCAGAATTAACAGTTAAAAGAGTTTAATGTACTCTTCTGGTTCTTTTTCATATGCTTTTGTTTTTATATCCTAATATACGTGTGTCCCCAACTAAATAAATTTAAAGAGCCATAAATAGAATCTTTTCTTATTCTGCCATTGGCTACTGTTATTTAACATATTCTTTAGAATATTTATTTCCATGTTATTATATATAGATATTACTCAACTGTTTAACTGGTACAGAATATTCCACAGGTTAGAGGAATGATACTTATTTAATCATCCTCACCTTTATTATAATTTGGTTTAATTACAATTTTCATGAGTACTGTATAGTACTCTCATTAGCATCCTATTATTCATCTTGGTGCAAATGTGCTAGCATAGCACTTCAGCAATGATTTAGTAGAGAGGTACTGTCAAATACAATGAGGATACCAAAAGTAACTGACACATTGTCCCCCAACAAGATTTTGTCAATTTACAACTGTATGTTTTCACCACCTGTTCAGAGGAGTACTTTATTAAAAGCATTCTTGCAAACACTGAATATTATTAATCTTTTTATTTTTGTCTATATGACAGATTGAAAATTATTTTCCATTTGTGTTTTAATTTGCATTTCCAATTACTAGAACATTTGACTATATTTTGTTTGTTTATTGAGCATTTGTGCTTCTTATTCTAATGAACCTGATCATATTATTTTTCCATTTTCTATTAGGTACTTTGTCTTTTTCTTATTAATGTAAATGTCTTTATGCATCTACTACTTGACCCTATGCTTGCAGGTCTTTTAATAAAGGAATTAATTCTTGTATCTTATACAAGTTGCAAATATTTCCAATTCTGTTCCTTATATGAAGTCTTTTATCTTACGGATATATTTTATGTTGTCAAAATTTATTACTCTTGTCCTTTATGATTTCTGGATTTTATGTAGTGCTTTTGAAAGCCTTCCCCATCTCATGTTCATAAGAAGTAAAAAGGAATTGTTCTATATATTCTTTATTTTTTTCTTTTCTTTTTTTTTGAGATAGGGTCTTGGGCCTCACTCTGTCACCCAGGCTGGAGTGCGGTAGCAGGATCATAGCTCACAACAGCTTCAAACTCCTGGGCTCAATCAATCCTCCTGCCTCAGCCTTCCAAGTAGCTAGGATTACAAGTGCACACCATGCTTAATTTAAAATTTTTTCTTATACAAATGGGAATTCAATATATTGCCCAGGCTGCTCTTGAACTGGCCTCAAGAAATCCTCCTGCCTCAGCCTCCCAAAGTGCTGGAATTACAGGCATATGCCACTACACTCAGCCTGTTTTTTAATACATTTTTAATTTTTATATTTAACTCTTCAATCTGGAATTTATTTTGTGCATATGATGTGAGGTAGAAACTTTTTGCTTTCCCGAATGAATATCGAATTGTACCAAGAATATTTATTAATATTAACATTTATTAATAGACCATCTTTTCTGCACTGACTTAAAATGTTTATTAAAAAATCTCATACTTGCATAGGAATTTTTCTGAACTCTCTGAAATGTAGGAAATTTAATTTTTCTTTTTCTTGCTTTTAGTTCCCTACATGGAAATGACATTTCTGTGGTGCCTGAAGGTGCTTTCAATGATCTGTCTGCATTATCCCACCTGTGAGTACCTAGTTCATGAATGTAGGTTTAGGGCCAAACTCTCCCTAGTAAATGAGTTGGGAAAAGTCCTCTGCCACTTCTTTTATTGTAATATATTAAGATGTGATTGGCATCATCTTTAAAGAAAACGTGAAGATTTTCAACCTGAATATGGTTACCTCTGCAATATAGCTCTAATTTGCCTTTCTGGCTCTTACATCCCATTAGTTGAGTTCTCTTCACTTAACTAAAAGTTCTGCAAACATTCCCCCCAACTTTACTAGCCTATGCATTTTT
The DNA here is from genome assembly GCF_000956105.1 of Propithecus coquereli. Classification (NCBI taxonomy): domain Eukaryota; kingdom Metazoa; phylum Chordata; class Mammalia; order Primates; family Indriidae; genus Propithecus; species Propithecus coquereli. Next base: position 219,607 of record NW_012152807.1, read on the forward strand.
TCTCATTGTTCTCTGATTCTAGAATATCATGTGCCCTGCAATTTGGTGTGTCCCAACCCTACTTTTCCAAGTCAAATCCCAAGTATCACTTCCTTCACGAAGGCTATCCTGATTTTCTCAAACTGCATTCATTTACTTAGCAAATATTACTCAGGATAAGCCGTGGAACCATGCAAAAAAATAAATTCGACATGGATCAAGACTTTCTAGTCTGGTAGTGGAAAAGAGCCAAATCCCCGCATTGGGTCAAATGTTTTTTCTTTGTGTTTTCTTTCATAGCAACCTGTTTGTATTTCCATAGTTTTAGGAAGTACAGTAAAACAGTTTTTAAAATATGTAATTATTGGGGTCCAAAAATCCCATTTGGGCTGAATTTCCATCGTTCCATTAAAGTTCAGGGAGCAGGCCTTGGATCCAAAGCCTCCTAGGATGATGCTGAGTTTGGCGCCACCTGGTGGCAGTTATCTGCTTGAGTTTAAATATCAAAGTCATTGGGGCCCCAGTTCTCTAGGAGAGGTTGCCTACCACATTCTCTCCCAGCTGTGCACTCCCCTACAAAACACACGAACTCCAAGAAGATGAGAATTTTAGAAAATTTAAGAAATGGGATGGTGGGAGAACAGAATCCACGTCAGTCATGTTAATGTGAATTTGCCTCACAGGGTCTGTGCTATTAGTATGGGTTTTTGTGTGCATATCGCTTAGACTGTATGGTGCCTACTATTAAGATTCCTTCCACTAAACTACTAGGGCCTGGAAGGCAACATCTCTACTTTTTCATCTCTGAGTCTCACCTGCCTATGTTGATATCACAGTTACTCCTTTACAAACTCTGTGGCTGCCCCATGCATGAGATACAGTGTGAATGAAGCTCTAGCTCAGGGTGTAGGGCTGGCAGAGACGGCCCCATAAAGGGCTCTGCTTTAGCCACTTTTTCCACTTCCTCCTCTGTCACAGTAAGGACTTACCAAATGTCAGTAGAGATGAGAACAGATGACTCAAAAACATAATTTTGCTCATTTTTAATTTAGTAGGATTTGAATCTGACATACACATGTGAGCATAACATTCACTACATTCAAATTCCTAAAGTCGGGCATTAAGACTGCAGTAATATAAAGTATTAAGATATATTTTGGGAGTTGCCTAAAAAATAATAAGATTATGCTTAAACTGAAGACCTACAAGTATTACTAATCATAAGTTAATTATAAATCAGAATTAATCAGTTTGTAAATGTTATTTTATGTATCTACTACTTGTCCCCACGCTTGACAAGTCTATGATCCCACTGATTAGCTTCTCTAGTCTCAGTTTATTTATCTTTAAAGTGGATTATTGATAATATTGACCTCATAAAGTTACTGTTTAGGATAAAATGGGGTAAATCATGTAAACATGGCTTAGCCCAGCTCCTGCATATAGTAAGAGTGCAATAAATGTTAGTCATTGTCTTGATTGCTTTGCTACCACTACTACTACTTATGTGAGTAGGAACCATAAAATGAAAGATTTTGCAAAGGAACAGACACCCGATGCAGGCCCAAATCAGCTCTGGCGAAGTAGCTTTGGATATCTTTAGTATTTCATACCTTCATGCCCTTCTTTTATCTCCGTACCATTGTACTTGCTAGTCTTTTACCTAAAACATCCTTCCCAGCCTTTTCCATCGACTCTAACTATCCCACATAGTTTATACTTTTTTAACCACCAGCACCCGCCCTCCACTGAAATGTCAGTCTATTTATTTGTACATACTTCTACTATAGCACTTGTAATAAACATTATTTATGCCTGCGAGTGTATGCGAATCCCCTCAGCAGGAGTTCTTTGGAGGGAAGAATAATGCTTTATTCATATCTGGGTCCTCAGAACCTTGCACAGTGATTGACTTCTCAGGAAATACTTGGTGAATGAAGGAGGTGCTAATGCACTTAGGGTGTGCTTACAGTCAGTATGGGCCTGTCTCTGAAAATACAGGGATTCCTTGTAAAGCACAGATAAGTGTTAACACTGGTGCCAACTCACTGAATCCCAGCTGCACATCATTCAGGAAAATGGGGAATCCACATTGTCTCTATTTTCTACTAAATTGCTATCCTCAATAGATTTGTAGGGATTTTCTGCTGAGCAACACTTCGAATTCTGTTCCCGTAGGAAATAATACTTCCATACTTGTGTGTGTGTGTGTGTATGTGTGTGTGTGTTTGTGCTTTCGTGGTGTTGTTTTTCCAGAGCGATTGGAGCCAACCCTCTTTACTGTGATTGTAACATGCAGTGGTTATCCGACTGGGTGAAGTCGGAGTATAAGGAACCCGGAATTGCCCGTTGTGCCGGCCCTGGAGAAATGGCAGATAAACTATTACTCACAACTCCCTCCAAAAAATTTACATGTCAAGGTATGGTTTTTAATCCTTTGTACTTCTTTTGAATAATTACTATATTAAATACAAAAGGAAAAGACAGCCATTTGGCCACTTGACTTCAAAGGTATAGTTGAAAAGCCCAATAAATAATAACCCTGTCCACCGGTGATTGAACAAGACAGAGCAGTTACCTGAGGTGCCCAAGTAAAGAACTAGGCTTTTCAAATAAATCTCAAAAATAGCCCATTGGAAATGACTGTGTTTTCTTGAAAATGTATGAAAAATGTGGAGTACGCAATTTCTGGAAATGCCTTTCATAGCCTCTAACAAGTAAAATGTTTTGCTTTTGCTTTGTCTGAACATACGCCCTGCTCTAGGGCTGCCAGGGCCCTGTGGCTTCCTGATACCAGGTAAGGAGAAATGGGCCCTCCCAAACGTTTAGGTGTTCAGCCCAAACCTTCTGACTCGCCTTATGTGCTGCGGATTTTGTGTCAATGTTCCTGTTCCTTGCTTGTTTGTATTCCTTTCCTTTACCTCCGTTTTCTGTATTTATGAATTCCACATAGTGTCTTAATAACAAATATTATTTTCTTCTTTTATTACAAGGGTAATATGTGCCCAGTATCAGAAAATCTAAATAGGAAAAATCTAAACAATGAGAAATTTTATTTCTGCAGAAGGAAGTAAAATTAACCATTAATCAGACTACTTAGATATAACCACTATTAAACTTGTCTTGTATATATCTGTCTCGTCAAATATATGGATTTAGGTTTCTTACAAAAAGTGGGAGAGAAAGTTACTATTATTCTTAGATTATAGATGTTTCAGGAGAGCCACTCAATTAGAGGAGAGAAATTCTTCAAAATTCTAAATGTACAATCAGAAAATGTGGATTAAACATGTTTTATGTATAAAACTAAATTTTATCTGTTGTGGAACACAGAGAAGTTGATCGTATAGTCTTTCCTCCCAAGATTTGCAAACCTAGCTGAAAAGATGAGCTTTCAACACTTGCACATTTATGTAAGAAAAATGTATGTAAGTGGGTAATACTGTGATGTGGGTCACGGTATGAGCTCTGAAGCCTAGTCTGGCCGAAGCTAAATCCCAGCTTCACTCTTTAGTACCCAGGTAACCTTAACCAGTCTATGCCTCAGTTTTCTCATGTGTAAGTGGAAATGAGGATAGTATCAATCTGAAAGGACTTTAATGAACATTGCATGAATGAGTGTATATCAAACATGCTGCCTCACACACAGCAACATTCAATATAGGTTACTGCTAATTGTATTTTTATAACATTTCAAAACACCACAAAAATGATGATGTGAAACATTCTGTGATTTATTAATAAAAGAAGGAATTTTTAAAAAACTATACACTCCCCCAAACATTTTTAAGTTGGCATCTAATGCTTTTCTCAATAGCTGCAAATGGTTGCAAAAGACGTAATTGACAGCTCATTGTGAATATTGACATTGTAAAACAAAACTTTTCTATTATTCTTTTTAATGTATTTGGCGGAATCTTAATTCCACAGCTAATTTTAAAAGAGACAAAAGCAAGATCCTCCTTAATATATTACATTATTCTTTTTTCCATCAACTTCCATTTTTCTCCTTGAATTCCTATTTCTAGTATCTCAGAAAATTGTATCATTCTTTGTTAATAAAAAAGTGTATAATTTGGATTTTTAAAGTGTCCTGCCACCAAAAGTCTGTAAGTCTTTACATTTTTATCTGAATTGAATTATTGCTATTAATACTGGTGTACCGTTGATTGAAACAGCATAATTATTTATCAATATTTTAATATTTTATTACAAATTGAAAGGAAAATTTTATGGCAGTGTCTCTCTGCAGTTATGTGCACTGATTACAAAAATCTTTGCAAAATAACTGGTATTTTAAATTGTTCTTTTGTAATCCTACATGTTTCCTTGGGGCAGTGCCCATGATAAGTTTCTGGTAGGCTGAGAGATATCCCATCCTTTTGTAAAGTGGGGGAGAGATGATTGTCAAAGGGAAGGGAAGGGATGGTGAAACTGACATAAAACCTCATTCTTAGGCATGTTATTGGACAGATTACATGGCGAAGTTGAGAAACCGCAGACTGATTCTCTTATACTTCTCTGTGACCAGTGATACTCGTACTTCATTTTGAAGAATGCTGATACATATCTTTATTTCTTAAAGTTTATAATTCCCTGGAGCTATTTCTTGAAAAAAAGTTTCATAACATAAATTTGAGAAAAGCTGCATACTTATATTCTACTCTTAAAGCATCACAGTTTATGTTAATTTATTAAATGTTCTGAGAAGTCCAATACAGATGTACAGGCATTCCTCATTATTATTGTGCTTTCACAGGTATCACATTTTTTTTACAAATTGAAGGTTGGTGACAACCTACGTCAAGCAACTCTATTGGCACCATTTTTCCAACAGCATGTGCTCACTGCTTGCCTCTGGGTCACATGTTGGAAATTTTCAGACTTTTTCATTATTATTACATCTATTATGGTGATCAATCATCAATGATCTTTGATTTTGCTATTGTAATTGTTTGGGAGCACAAACTATGTCCATATAAGATGGCAAACTTAATAAATATTGTGTGTTCTGACTGCTCCACTGACCGACCATTGCCTCATCTCAGGCCTCCCTGTTCCCTGGGACACAAAAATATTGGAATTAGGACAAGTGCTTACCCTACAATGGCTTCTAGTGTTCAAATGAAGAGTCCCACATCTCTCACTTTAAATCAAAAGCTAGAAATTATTAAGCTTACTGAGGAAGGCATATCAAAAGCTGAGATAGGCTGAAAGCTAAGCCTCTTGTGCCATATAACCCAGTTGTGAATTCAAAAGAACAGTTATTGAAGGAAATTAAAGGTGCTACTCCAGTGAACACATGAATGATAAAAAAGCAAAACAGCCTTACTGCTAGTATGGAGAAATTTTTAGTGGTCTAGAAAGAAGATCCAACCAGTCACGACATTCCCTTAAGCCAAGCCTAATCCAGAGCAAGACCCTCACTCTTCAATTCTATAGAAGCTGAGAAAGGTGAGGGGGCTGCAGAAGAAAATTTTGAAGCTTGCAGAGATTGGTTCATAAGGTTGCTGAAAAGAAGCATCTTCGTAACAGAAAGGTGCAAGGTAAAGCAGCAAGTGCTGATGTAGAAGCTGTAGCAAGATATGCAGAAGACCTAGTTAAGATAATTGATGAAGGTGACTACACTAAACAACAGATTTTCAATGCAGACAACAGAGCCTTCCATTTGAAGGAAATGTCATCTAAGACTTAACATGGCAAGAGACTAGTAGTCAATGGCTGGCTTCAAAGATTCAAAAGACAGGCTGGCTCTTATTAGGAGCTAATGCAGCTCATGACTTTAAGTTGAAGCCAGTGCTCATTAACCATTCCAAAAATCCTAGATCCCTTAACAATTATGCTAAATCTATTCTGCCTGTGTTCAATAAGTAGGCCAACAAAGCCTAGATAATAGCACATCTATTTATAGCATGGTTTACTGAATGTTTTAAGCCCACTGTTGAGACCTATTGCTCAGAAAAAAAATCCTTTGAAAATATTACTGCTCATTGACAATGCACCTGATCACTCAAGAGCTCTGATGGAGATGTACAAAGAGATTAATGTTCTTTTCATATCTGTTGACACAGCATTTATTCTGCAGCCAATGGATCAAGCAGTAATTTTGATTTTCAAGTCTTATTTAACAAATATATTTCATAAGGCTATAGTTGCCATACATAGTGATTTTTCTTATGGATCTGGGCAAAGTAAATTAAAAACCTTCTGGAAAGGATTAACTATTCTAGATGCCATTAAGATCATTTGTGATTTATAGGAAGAAGTCTAAATAGCAGCATTAACAGGAGTTTGGAAGAAATGGATCCTAAAGATGTAACTGAATTGCTGCAATCCCATGATAAAACTTGAATAGATGATGAGTTGCTTCTTGTAAATAAGCAAAGAATGTAATTTCCTGAGATGGAATCTACCTATGGTGAAGATGCTGTGAACATCGTTGAAATGACAACAAAGGATTTAGAATATTGCGTAAACTTCATTGATAAAGCAGTAGCAGGGCTTGAGAGAACTGACTCCAATTTTGAAAGAAATTCTACTATGAGTAAAATGCTTTCAAGCAGCATCACATGCTACAGAGAAATCTTTCATGAAAGAAAGAATCGGCTGATGTGGCAAACTTCATTGTTGTCTTGTTTTAAGAAATTGCCGCAGCCACCTTAAACTCCAGCAACCACCGCCCGAAAAGTCAGCAGCCCTCAACATTGAGGCAAGACCCTCCACCAACAAAAAAATTAAGACTTGCTGAAGGCTCAGATAATTGTTAGCATTTTTTAGCAATAGTGTATTTTTAATTAAGGTATATAGATTATTTTTTTAGACATGCTATTATACACTTAATAGACTATAGTATAGTGTAAACATAACTTTTATGTGCACTAAGAAATGAAAAATTTCTTATGAATCTCTTTATTGCAATATTCAATTTATTGTTATTGTCTAGAATGGAACCTGCAGTTCCATACCTGTAAGCATGCCTGTACATATATACACACCTAAAGGTTTTTGTAACTAATTTGTAACTAAGCAAGATTTATATAACTAATTTTTGTTTTATATAGTGACAATAGCATTGCATGTACTTAGTGTAGCATGAATGGAAATATGCTTGAGGGTAAATTGGTCCTTTCCTTATCAGCACTGCCCAGTAAACTTCCTACAATGATAGAAATATTCCAAATCATCACTATCCAACATGGTAGTCACTAAACACTTGTGATTATTGAGCACTTAAAATATGGCTAATATGCCTAGCAAAATGAATTTTTAATTTAATTTAATTTTGTTTTATGTACATTTAAACTTAAATATCCACGTGTCTAGTGGCTACAATATTAGATAGTGTGGTTGCTGCAAGAACTTAGAGGAAGAAATCATGTCAAAGGAAGGTGAGTGACTATGAAAGATTTAGTGGTGTGAGTGAGTCTAAGCCCGCTGTGTAGACTAGTAGACAACTTTGAGGATAGTGCTACAGGTGGGCAGAACTAGGGGAGCAGAGCTGCACTATTGGAAAGTTCTGGACCTGTTCTAAGGCAGCCAGAAAACAGTTGAGCTGAGACTTCTTAATTTACAGATAATATAAGGCTCTAAATCTATGAGCTCTACTGTGGTAGTTCAGTTCACTAAATTATCAAATCAACAGATTACATATATTTCAAAGTATACCTTAAGTTAGCATGGATATAAGCCAGTTGGCAAGCAGCATGGACAGTCAACAAATATAGTGCAGTGGCACTTAGCAGACTTCAGGGTTTACACATTTTCTCTACAGGTTAATATGATTTTAGAGTGATAGCAAGCAGTGAAACTCATCATGCCCTTTGCCAGCATTTGTTTCAACATTTGTCAGAATATTGTGAAGTGCCATTGTCTTAGGCTCTGCTAGTTTAACATTTATGACAATTCAGGTTAGATCTTTGCCTCTCCCACTACTACTGTTACTACTACTACTGTTAAGAACAGTAATAGCTAACTTCTACTGAGTGGTTGGATGATGTTGAGTACTTTACATAGATTTTTATCTCTTTCAATCTTTCTATCATTCCTGTAGTAAGTACTATCCTCTCCCCATTTGAGGGATGAAAATATTGTAATTTAGAGAAATTAAGTCATTTGTTTAAAATCACTCAACTGCTAAGTGAAAGAGTGAAAATTTGAACCTTGACTCTGACTCCAGAGCTTACCACTAAAGTTTACTTTGTAATTTTCAACAAAATCATTTTCAAAATAAATTATCAATGTAAATAAATTTGCCATCCTATTACTGAAACATACTTAAAATATGAAATTTTTGAACTACCCTGAGAAGCTTTACTAGAAATATTCACACAAAATAAATGATTGATAGAAGACAAAGTATTTTAATCTATTAATTAAAATAATTCACTCAGGGAAATCTACTGAGTACCATGCTATTGCACATACATGCTTTATGAGCTTGAAAGAAATAAAATAATATTTCCTTACGTATTTTATATTTGTGGTATTCATATTTTAATTTAACTTTTCCTATAGTTATGTCAGTCTAATGTGTTTTTATTTTATTCATGAAAATTATGTAAATACAAACTCCCAATATTAAGGTTTCAAATTATAGCAGGAAGATGAATATTCTTTATTTGAAGACATGTTTTCACACCTCTATTTAAATATAATTTAAATACCTTTTTCTTCTAAAAAAGGCTATGCTATTATTTGGAGTGATTAATTCTTCCAGTAAAATGTTTGTCCCACATTTTTCAGAGTATTTTCTTTATGGTATACTCTCATAGTTTTGATGTACAACAGAACTAAATGAACAAGAAGAAATAGAATATTAGAGCATATTTAATTAATACTCAGAGCATTCTTGAGTGGTAAGCAGATGGTCATGACTTGTCTTTATAACCCAAATGTCCTGTCTCTGTCTTTTAAATCTAAGAGGAAGATAGAGTGATCAAGAAGTCTGCAATAAAACAGAGGTTTTTGTCCTCCCCAGGTTTTCATTAAGAAAATCAACATGGAGAGTAGAACATTGATAATTTCTAATATTTCCTTTATTGCTTTGGTTCAGATAGATTCAGCTATACAGGCAACTAAACTTTTTTTTTTTTTATTTGACAGATATTTATGAAAGATTTACATGTGCTAAGGAATGACAGTCTAACAGAAATGAATGATATATTCCTTCATTCATTCAACAAATATTATTTGAGTTCCTACTATGTAACATCATGATTCTGGGGTATTAGGAATAAAACAATAAACAATACAGAGTAAAACTCCTGTTCTCA
>NW_012152807.1:229877-264911 GCF_000956105.1 Propithecus coquereli
TTAGCCTTTGTGTTTGTAGTTAACCATTTATGTAATGCAAATTTACAAGATTTTAACCTCCGTAATCTGGTGATGATCTCCACTCCTCCAATGAAACTAGAAGGATACCAAGGACTTCTGTCTTATCAATTTCAGTGGCTTATTTTTAATTGTCTTTATTTGCTTTCTTTTCATCTTAGACCATGGTGGCCATTTTTCCTTTCTGTACTTTGTCTTGGCCTTTTCATTGCTTTTGCTTTTTCACCCACATTTTGATGTAGACATAAGTGGAATTCTATCCTTAGCCCTATTAAATTCTCAATTGATTTCAATTCGTGGCTTCAAATATCTAGTCATGACTTTTCTTACAAACCTCAAATTTATATTTCCATTCGCTTGGTGGATTTCTCTCTCTTGACTGCAGAAACTTAAAACACATACTCTAAGACATACACTCTCATTCCTCACATTCATTCTCTGACTGATACATGTATATCTCTAATGCTGAACTATAAGTTTTTCCAGAAACTCAGGCATTTCACTTGGCTCTGATCCCTCAAAACTTAGCTGAATGCCTGGCACAAAGTGGATCCTCAATAAATATTTGATAAATGGATGACTTAATAATGAATGTTAACAAGCATGCATTTGATACTAATGCTTCAGAAATGCAGTAATGTAGTAGCAAGTGGAGTACAGAATCATTGTTTTTAAATAAAAATGTTCTTTTAGTTAATTATGCCCAACATCATATACCTCCTACATGTTTCCTGAGTTTTCTTTGATGTATCTCTGACTTTATACAAGGACAGTGCAATAGGATTTTGTTATTTGACTCATGTTTCCAAGGGATGCCAAAATGAAGGGAGACTCTGGGATATAGTTAGAAATTTTTGTCTGCAGCTTTTGGTAATAAATCAAAGTGAGATACTATTCTCAGTGGGTAGCAATATTGGTGTCAGGTGCATAAGTAGTGATTTGAGTCAAGTAAACAAGTCTGCCTACAAGCTTTAATGGATTTGAAGTCTGGTGGTTCTTCCATTAAAGATTAAAGTAACTGACAGAGACAGATTGTTAACCAAACTTTCTTCTCATTTTTCCTTTGAATTATTAAGCTTAACAAATCTCCACCTATATAGCTGATACTGTAGTGCTCTCTTAAGTCAAGATCAAATCTTACATCAAGCCAGTTATCCTAGACTGGCCTTCTTCAGTTCAGTGACATTACTAAAGATCTGTATCCCTGAAACAAGAGTTCTTTTCTCTTCTGTGGCACGCATCTCATGAGGGCTAATTTGTTGACAATATTTTAACATTTTTTGGAACCAGTTAGCTTTAGAAAGGAGAAAAGCTTGAAGATTGTAGTTCCTCGCCAAGCAACAAGGCAAGAACAAAGAAAACCTCTGCAGCTCCTTAAAGCTGTTCTGTCATTTCTGGCGCTCGTCCACACCAAATGTACAAACCATAGTTGTGTTCCTTAACAGAATAAAGTCACCAACTCTCAATGTTGTTCCCAATGGTAATTATCTGTTTATACCCACTTTCATTCCCTGTGGGTTTCATGTTAGTCCCTGTAGTTTCCCCATATTTTGGCAGCTTCTAGCATATGTCGAAGGTACTTGGGGAACTTGTGATGAGTAGATAAATGGCAAGGTCTGGTTTGCATTTGCCCGTGTTGAAATTTGGACAAGAAAACAAGGAACTTCTTTCCTCCTTTTAAGGAAAACCCTTTTGTTCTCCCCACCCATTCTGACTCTCTGGAAGTCTAGGAAAGAGTGACAGTACTCACTGTGACTTCTGTACTTCTGTACTCAGTAGGCGCCCTGCCTGACATTCATTAACATCTCATTTAATGCTTCGAATAACCCATTGGGATGGCTGCCATTATCCTAATAACACACACTTAACTGGCAAATCTGACTGACTAACTTCTGTTGGTGGACTTCAGTTTCTGTGCCCAAGATTGCTGTGTATGATGCTAGAAGACTTTTCTAATTCCTGTTCCTGGACATCTTCTTTTCATGCGGGAATAATCAAATGTGCAAAATTCTACAAGTATTGGTTTGCCCCTGGAGAGCTATTCTAACTCTTCTACCATTTTATGATGGCTTTATTTAGCATCTGCCTTTAGCTCTGATATGATCTCCTTATTATCTTATAGTCTTTAAACAGATTAAAGTTGTCATTTCTCTTGAATAAGAAGATTGCAAGACAGAATCCCTGAGAAAGTATACTGGATGGGAAATAAATTACAAGTTAGAGGCAAATAGGAGATGTTAGATACATTGAGAAGAGGAACAAAATATGGGTGGGAAGATGAGTGAGAGGAGAGAGCCGGGTACAAGGGATATCATTCTAAGGGATTAGACCATAGAAATAAGCAGATTTAGATAAACCCGGTAGATGTAAAAATCACATCCTAAGAAGGATTTTTAGTTAAGTGGAATTATGATCTAAATAAAATAGGAAAAGGAATTAAGTCATTTGAATACATTTGGAAATATCAGAGGATGCTGTTATTTGGAATTTATTTGACTTACAAGCATCTTTTAGATTATCCTTCACTCAAACTGGAGGAGTAGAAATAAGAAATGATATTTGAAGAACTGGATTTAAAAGAAGGATGTGAAAAATGGAGAAGCGAATGGGATGGTAGCTAACTTTGCCATTGAGAAAGTTGGTAGTAATGAACTTTACCAACCAGAGGAAGTTAAAACTCAATATTTTGTTATATTCCCAAACCCAGTGCCACCAAAACAGTTGAGCAGATTTAAGAAATTATCAGAGAGAACTGGGTATGTTAGAAAACTCATTATCTTTATTCTTTTAGCTAAACTGAATACATACAAGCAGACAATGATCTCTCTTCATATCCTCATATAGTATTCCAGATATGAAAATAATTGAGCATAATTAGCTATGTAGGAAATGAAATTTGGTCTTGGAAAAAAAGTGGAGATATTAGATAATGCTTATTTATCACATATAGTTCCTTAGACATTTATTAAATAAATCTTGACTATATGGTAAAACTAGATAATGACTACTTCAGCTTGGCAGTTGTGTTACCTATACACTCTATTAAATTCTTCAAAATGTATTCAGTTTTTTTCCCTAAAACAATCTATAGCTTCTCATCTAAATACTTGAATATAATTTTTGAAAGATGTCACATTCCACAGAATGAACTTGCAGTCTACCAACCCTGAACTTCTCTATTCAAATCCCAGCTTTACAAGGTTGAAAACACAGTAATAGGCCAAAAGACATTTTTCCTCAAGATGTTGGGAGGTGGCCAAATGAATGTTTACAGTCCTTGCATTTGCTGACTTGCTATTTTGCTGGTGTACATTCTTAGTTGCTTCATTTTATGCCTCAGTTCTGACTCAGATTCTTCTTTCTTCTGGCCTAGCTAAGAGATCCACTACAAATGAAATATTTCCTTTTCTGTTGCTGACTCTAAATAAGATAACTTTAGCAAACATAAAACCATTTATTGGGAGGTATTACATCAGTTTCACTAACTGCTACCATTCATTTCTCCAGTGTTGGCCGAATAGCTAATTTTGTTGCCCTTAATTAATAAATAAATTGAGGGAGTGAGAAATTAAATTTCTGTGAGGCTCATTTCAGAATTAAGCCTAGCAATTTTCCAGCTGTAATTGCATTATTTATTCTGGTTACCAAGAAAAAGTTGAAGGGACATTGGCACTGGCACATTCTCCCCTGATGACTGAGGTGTCATTAGAAGCAAACACCACCACTTCCCATTAGGACAATCATCCCCAGAACTGTCATTTATTCCCAGATAGTTAAAAATGCACAGGAATTTCAATGTGGACATATTTCTGGAGTTGGTGAAGGATTTGGTGGAAAGAAAAACTGAAAAATGTAGAACACTATCCTTTTCGTGAATTTTAATCCAAAACCATTATTTGAATATGTACTAGTATTTCCCACGGCAAGGGATATGAAGAGATATGGAGAATTTCTATGACCACCATGTTGACCAATAACTCACACATGTGATCTCCAATCTGGAGAATAATTTAATGAAAAATGATTTATGTGAGCAGAAGTCATGCAATGCTTTGGGTGAAGGTACCCTAGAAGGTTAGAACAGTGCTAGTTGCAGGAGGGTGGAGTGGGGCTGGAAGGCTGCTGTATAATTGTCCAGATAACTTTGCTAGAAAACATGCAATTGGAATTAACACTTCTTATTCCAATGGGATAAAGAGCTACAAAGAGATTGGTGACAGTAGAAATATAACTAATTTTTATATTATAAAATATTTGTCTTTTAAATATAAAGATGTCATTCTGCCATCGTTCTTGTCAGAGTTGTCAAAAGGTGGTCTAGTGAGCTCTCACAAACAATGCAAAAAAGTATCATCAGCAGAACATAAGTTTATTGAGGATAGTACAATTTCCACATTGTTAGCCATTTATCAAATAAATATATGCAACCAAAGGAAAACGGCTGCAGCTAAATATGCATTTAATCTAGACTTTTTATGGATCGTGAAATTTTTAAAGGTGTTTTCCAAAACATGAGATTACAAGTAGATATCATCTCTGTGGTGTTTTCTTCTCAGAGAAGAAGATACAGAACACTCACCCATCATGTATCGTGCTAACAAATCAACAAATAAATTGAATCAAAAGGATATGGGGAAGAGTATAATGGAGACTACAGTTTTGGTTTATTTCCATATGCATAAAAGTGACAGTTTTGTATCTCCTGTATGAAACAGCACTGAGTTAATGTTATCTAGGCAGGTGCAATCTATTGCAGCGATGAATTTCTACTTATTCATAAAACTTGCCCACCCTACCACACCCCCACACATGTAGTCTTCTCTGGGACTGATGGCATGCGTTTCCATGAAGCTGGCTGAGGTCAAGGTGCAGGCAGTGGCCATGGAACACATCCACATAAGCTGGTCAGCCCATGAGGGGATTCACCCTGTGGCACTGGCACCATTAACATCAGTTACTGACCACCTGAGCTGCCAACCCAGAGTCTAACTCTGACTTCAGAGAGTCTCACAGTAGATGCCAGTGAGAAGACCATGAACATTGTATGATGATGCTGATTTCTGGTTTTGTCATGGAAGAGAAGCACGTATGGCTATGTGATCAATGATAATTTTTATACAAAATTTATTGTTACAATCAAAGCATAGAAATAACTTTAAGGGACTTAAAAATAGAAAGCCTCTCTCATATTTTTCAATTAATTTGTAGGTCCTGTGGATATTCATATTCTAGCTAAATGTAATCCCTGCCTGTCCAATCCATGTAAAAACGATGGCACCTGTAATAGTGATCCAGTTGACTTTTACCGATGCACCTGCCCTTATGGTTTTAAGGTAGGTGGAAGCTGTTGCAAGAGCTATGATTTGAAAATGTCGCTTTCCTCAGTGTGCGTTTATTATTCTACTGTGCTTTCTCTGTGATTTCCATTACACTCTAATTGCCCATTTCTTCTCCAGGGACAGGATTGTGATGTCCCAATTCATGCGTGCATCAGTAACCCATGTAAACATGGAGGAACCTGCCACCTAAAAGAAGGAGAAAAAGATGGATTCTGGTAGGTAATTAGTCTATGATCTTCTGTGTCTGAAATATTAGAGCAAGAATAACTAAGAAAACATGCATTTTCCTTTTCAAATCAAAGAACATTGTTGTCAAAAGAATGCCAGAGTAAGGACAATATCTATTGGTCCCTCTCAGAGATACTGCAATATCAGAAACAAATGGAGACACCATAGTTTTTCAGCTCGGGATGCTATAAAATCAAAAAGAATTTACCAGCATGCACATACACAAATTATGATTAATCAAGTCAGATTAGGGAAAGACAAAGAATTGGCTCCATTATACTAATTAATAGCCAACTGGTCCCCTACTGAAAGTCTTATATTCATCTGTTGTTTTTCTTATGGCTTTAACAGACAATATGTAACGATAAGATGTAGGTCCCACTGAAACAGGAAATTAATGATTTATTTCCAAGACATAATATAAGTAGACAGACATGCTGTGAACAATCTTAGTCTGGAGTTATTTAATCATATGGTACAATAACTTCAGATGTACTTCATGAATTATGAAATGGAGTTCTTTATTAAATGACACTAATAATTTCACATAAGAATGCTAACCTACTACTAAAGCTTCTTAGAAATTCCACTTTTTAGAACAAATATACTTCATTTCTGCATTCTGTTATAAAATTATCTCCTATTCATCTAGACTGTATTCAAAGATTATTCTGATATGTACTCAAAATTAAAAATACAATGTTTTATGCCAGAGAAAAAATTTCATTTGTTGAGACTTAAAGAGAATATTCACGTTTTGTAATCATATTGAAGACAAAACTTTATTTTCAGATTTATTTTTACTTCAAGACATCAAAGACATTATACATAGGGTAGTAGATGTAATTTTTAAAAATTAGAACTAATTCCTCCTCATCTATGAGCAAGGAAGCATGAATTATTTTATTTGAGCACAACTCAAGAGTCTATGGAGTAAAACTTTGCTTATGTTTTAGACCTAGAAATATATAGGATATATTAACTTTTAAGACCACGGAGCCATTTGCTGTTTTGGAGCCAGTATAAATTTTTTCGAACAGTTGCTGATTTGGTGGATATTACCATAAATTGATGTTTACAGCATGTCATTTAAAAGCATTTTAAAAATCAATTTCATAGAGTTAAAAGCTCTGTAGTTAATGAGTGTATTTATGCTTTTTTCAATATTTAGAACATGTGGCTTTAAAATGCAGGAAAAAGATTGTTTTCTGCCTTTCCTTCCCTGGCATTCAGGTGTATTTGTGCTGATGGATTTGAAGGAGAAAATTGTGAAGTCAATGTTGACGATTGTGAAGATAATGACTGTGAAAATAATTCTACTTGCGTTGATGGAATTAATAACTACACATGCCTTTGCCCACCTGAGTATACAGGTATGAAGAATAAGAAATATTCTGTCTTCAGTGTATCTGTTTGAAAGCATCATTGGCATTGTGTCATATATGTTGAATAAACCATTGTATTATTCGATAACTGGTAGGTGTTTTGAACATTAAATGTAATGTAAATAACAGAATGACTTAAAGATGGTTTCAGCCAAACAAATTAAAGACCCAGCAAGCTCAGTTCAAATCAATCATAAAGTTATGCTGTCCAGCAAAAAAAAAAAAAAGAAGAAGAAGCTATTGTGCTGAAGCTTTTAGTCCCACAATTCAATGGCATTTTACTACAAACCATTTTCCCTCTGCAAACAAACCCACCAACACATATGAAAAGAGGGTAACAGGGAAGGGAGGGCATTTATTTACATAGCCAAAACATAATTATTTGAGTTTACTCATATCCATACTCATTTCTTCACTAGTGAGTTTTTGCCTCTAGTAACCCATGTCCTTCAAAGTAAAACTCAGTCAGGAAGATAGTGAGCATTTCAAAGAGTCTTATGAAACCATCACCTTTTTTTCTGATGCTCTTTTCTCTTTAGGTGGTAAATCTCATAAGATTACCCAAATTGCCAAACTTCCCCGCTATTCAAACCAATTTTCTGTAAAGTCAACATCAAGTTTATGACTTGTCTATATTATTGGAACATCTGTTTGATTGATGTTTGTGGCTATGGAAAGAAACTTCATAGTTATCTTTTATCCTTAATAAATCCCTTAAAGTTGATAGAGAAAAAGAGAACGTTACACATTTTATTTGTAAGAAAAAAAAGGAGAAGTAATTTCTGTCACTTTATTCAAAGTTACCATTTTCATTTTTTTGGGTACATTTCATTAATTATGTCAATTGCTCTGTAATGTAATACATAGTTAAGAATATCAAAGGATTAAATAAATATGTAGGTGACTAGAGTTAACATCTCTAAATATAAAAGAGGGGCACACATCTGCATAATAAAATTTTCCTAAGAATTCGTTTGAAAATTGTTGAAATTAAGCATGGAAATTAAGCTTTGCATTTTCCTAAGAACCTTTGTTGATGGAAAATGCTGGATAGAATAATGAGGTTCTAAAGCTGCCTTTTCCATGGTCTGTTTTTTCTTCTTACACCAGTAAGGCACCTGATGGCATGTAAAGCAATATCATACCAAACATGTTCAACTACGCATATACAACCCTTAGACTGCTTAGTGAGCAGAATTTGAGCATTCTTTGCTATTTTGCACTTACGAAGGATAGCAAGTGTATCCAACATGCACCTACTCTAAAGTGGCTGGAAAGCATTTAGGTGTTACATAGCTTTGACTTCCACACCAATTACCTGTGTCACACCTCAGATACTTTCCATTAGCCCTGGGGCCCTGATTCTGGAGCCACTGGAGCTACCCTGAGAATCAGCTTTATTGGATGGGCTGATTTAGACTTATATGAAAAGCTCAGTGTTTACACTAAAATATATTCCCTAGACCCTTCTTAGGATAGAATAATGCTCTTTTTCCATCATTGTTCTGATCACTAGAGAAAGGGATTAAGAACTCAGTTAATTTCAGGGGCCTCCTTAAAGCAACCCACTCTGACTCCACCAGACAAATTGGACCCAGGCATTTCAAGCCCAGTTTGGCTAACTGATGTCTTCCTAAGCACAGAAATCAGGAATTTATGTATATATGTATACATCCTGATAAAAACCGAGGCTTGGCAGCATGGCTGTAAGTGTGTTTTTAATGAAAATTTATGTAAGGTGGTAAACTCTCCTGAGTTGATTTGGAGGGGTGCCCTTGCTTTGGCTTTATTCCTGCTGTTCCTTATTCTTATCCTTTCTTTTGAATCTTTGTCTTACCTGCTAACCCTTCATTTCCCAAGCTCCTTTTCTACACCAGCTCTCTTGAACACACATTTTCTCCTATCTTAAGTGATCAGAGAAATTTCCTCTGAGAAGTGTTATAAAGACTCACTTCCCTAACTATTTCAGAACTCTTTCTTGAAACATATCATGAACGTCCAAAGCTTAACAACACCATTTTTAGCCAAAATGTGACATCTATAAAAGCTGTCATGTGGAAACCTGCCACATCTTGTCAAGAGCTGTTTAGCTCTCTACAAGAACTGAGACTCTGTTTAATCTTTTTACTTGTAACTATTGCAAATGTCAGTTTGCCTTAATTTGAACAAAGGATCGACAAAAACACTAAACTCAGTGGAATTGCATGGCATAGAGAGCATGAAGACATTACCATTGTGACTTTGGACTGGGTTCTGTGGGCCATGAGGAGTTTGACAATTTGGCATTAGAGAAGATATCTAAATAGGACAAGTTTATAACTCATCTATTAACTGTAGTATTTTTATGCATATGGGAAATGAGCTCATTTTACAAAATTTCAAACAACCATCTGCAGATTTTGAAATCAGTGGCACATAAGTGGCCTTTAATTATAAAGAAATATAAATGGGGCTCTAGAGTCTCATGTTCTGCTTCATCCAAGTCTGCAGTTAGGGAGAAATTTTCTTATAATGTGATTATACTGTTTTAAATTTAAGTTCAGAATCTGATTAACGAGCATAAGATCTGTGAACAGAAGCCCTGCTATGCTCAGAGAATATAATAATTTCGTCATTGTTTAAAAATCATTCCAGTCACAAGTTGCTTTTTCGTTTGAAGATTTTGTACTCTATATTCCAAAAGCATTCAATAGGAAAGTAAACTCTGTTTACTAGGAGCAAATAAAACTTAATGGAAAAAGTTGTAAATTATTATGGTGAAAATTTTTGCCTTTGTCTTCTACGTCAAGAGGCAGAATGGACATAATATTGTCGATGGAAAAAATTCAGAGATCTGAGAGCAATCTGACAGAGAAGTCATGATGTGTGATGAGCAGGCTATAAAACACGGCTAGAAATATTCAAAATAAAATGATCCATTATTAGGGAATTTATTAAACTTTAAGTAAGCTCTGGGTGATCAAAAAAATCACAGTAAAGTTATTGGTTTATTAGACTTGAAAACTCTCTGCTCTTTCCTGCTCCAGGGATTGAAAACATAAATTGCAAGGGTTGATACTGTCTTGCTGTTATCTAAACCTTGCTGTAACCTCCCCCTGCCCGTCATCAAAAATATTCTTCTCCACCTACTTCAATCCATCATCTATCTAGTTGTGTAATGCATGACTGTTGATTTCTAGTATGTTTTAAACAAGTTTAATTTTTGGAAAGTTGAATTCACTATGATTCTAAATTAAAATCTCTATGCTAAGCATAGGGAAAGTATGACTTCAGAATTGTCAAACAAATAATTTAAAATTAATTCTAGGATTTTAATTTTAGTTTGAGAAACTTTGGTTTTGATTTTGATTTTGGTTTTGGTTTTCTAAATCGATACCTTCTTTCTAAAAACAAGACATTTCTTGGAGGTAAATTTCTAGGAATTCCTTAAATTATACAAACTCAAAACCTATAAAAATGAAAATTGTAAATATACATCCCTGTTGAAAATAAATGGACACCTCTTATTAGGCTCTGGTGTTAACTTAGGTGTTTAATTGAAACACGTGCTTTTTCATATTTCCCAACAGTCAAAACCCTGGATTTGCTACGTCAAGACTGTGTCTTAATTAACCCTGTGCTTATGGCACCATATACAAGTATGATACAAAGTTGGTCACATTTTAAGCCCCCATATTACTTAGTGGGATTACATAAATTCAGTAAAAGGAAAGTTTTCACACAAATTGGGCATGTAAAGTCTGAGGATATATTTTGTGGAAAAAATTCAGAACACTTTAATTTTTTGTTTTATACCCATTATCTCTGTTTTCCAAATCTGTGATGCCCATGCACAAGCCATTCAGTGTACATCTTAAACAGTAAAGCTGCTGGTTGTTACATCACCTGGTTTAGACGCAGATCTCTAGCTCCCTGTGATGGCATTTACCTTTTGCCTCATTTTCTCCATGTTTGTGCGTTTGGCCCGGCTGTAGGTAAGAAATCTAAGCCTTGCTTCAGTTTGCTCTCTCACCCTGGCTTCTCTGTTGTTAATGCTGCGCGTTGGCTTCATGTGCTCTGCTGTTGTATCGCAATGTAAAAAGTCTTTTGTCTCTTCTGTCTTTGTCGCTGCCAGCTGCTAATCTGAATGAGGTGGAAAAAGGTTAGTTGCCTTTTTAAGTCTATTATGATTTTCGTTTTAGTTTCCCTTTTTCTTTTAAAGCTACATAGATTTCACTGTGTGTACACTCTAAAAGGAATGTTGACAAACTATGAAATCTGAAAGCAATATGTCAAATCAGTCATTCCGATGCTTGATGTATGTGTAGCTATGCCAAACACTGCAAAATGGGCCTCTGACATGCACTTTATCCATTTTTACAAGACTATAATAGAAACTCTTTGAGTGGAAAGAGGAGGTGGCTAAAAAAAGGGTCTAATATTTTTACTTGTCTATATGCTTTTACTTTTGAAATATACTATGAACACGTATTATTTCTATAATGAAAAATGTGGGTCATTTAGTACAGTAGGTAGGCTGTAGACAGAAAAATTTTAAAGTAGTAGGAATTTTCCCATAACCTTAAATCAATATCTTTAGTAACTTAAAACATGAAAAATATTTGAAGATGTATACATTTATTGAAACATTTCATGAAACAAGTATTACAAAGCCCAAGAAGTTGACTTATAAAATGGCATCGTCAAATTCATATTATAGGATTCTGTGAGTACTAGGGAGTATTTTTAAAGCAGAAAAAGAGCCATAGTTAATCATTGACATCAACGTGGTCCACGTGGCTCTCCAAATACCCCAGGGCCCAGGAAAGGAAGCCACAGAATTATTAGAATGGTAGCTATGTTTCAGGAATCATCATGGAATCTTCATGAAATTTTATCTTAGAGACTCAGTTTTAACTAATAAGATTGGATTTGTAATCATTCAGCTTATCAAAAGTCTTCAAGTACCAAGAGCAGGTACTTTTAGGACACAGTATGTGCTTGTCTTGATAGTTTCCATGGTATAGGAAGCATTTGCAGTAGGATTATAAGGCTAATATGGAAATATATAGCAGATATTTCTGTCTTCTCTTGCTATGGACTTCATTATTTTTTCTGTTGCATTGTTTGGGTGATTTACTGTGTTTGCTCACTTCCTCTTACTGTGTTTAGAGTTCAGCTGAAAAACATGAAAGAAATAGTTTTATATTTAGAATATAAAAACATAATATATGCTATTCTCCATGGATCCATGCACCCAATACCTTCCTTAGTCAAATTTCATCTTTTCTTTTTACAAGAACTAGAACAATTGATGGTCTGGGGCAGGGGTGTCTAAGGTCTGAGTCTGTTTCAGAAACATAACAGCAATTATTTCATCACAGGAATATGTCCTTAAATAGTTATATATACTCTCAGCAGCAAGCTTGGCAGTGCAATCGTGTTTTAAATCGCCATGTGGTTTTGTGTGTTGACTAAATTTCATGCTTGTGTTTATAAAAGTTCTCCTTTATTTCCAAGAATTTGCTGCTGACTGAATTTGCTTTTAAATGCAGTCTAATCAGTCCCTGTATTTTTAAGCCAAAATGTAATTAGAAATAGAATTTCACTTTCTTTATAGCACCTAGGGTAATTTTCCTAAATAAAAAGAACCTCTGTAACTAGTTGACATATTGTTAATTTTTTTAAAAAACTCTGTAGTTTATGTGAACAATACAAATGTGGGCAGTAAGTTTTATAAAACAACAATAAAGCACGTAGGGATACAAACCTTGTACATAGTGGCCCAGATACAGACCAATGTCTCCCTGATGCCAGGGCGTGCACTCTGATTTGGGGACCTTCCACTGGAGCCTTCCCTTCTTCCTTGCTGCCATCTTCCAGGCTTTGCTTCTTCCCCATCTCATAGTGGCTCCCACTAATGGTTTATGCCAAACAAACTTCTCCTCTGCTCTCCCTGCTGTCTCTTCTGCTGCTTATACACAATTGTCCTTATGTACATTTGAAAAGAATAAAGCTGTAGGCACAAAATTCAAATGCAGACAAGCAATCTATTTTATCTGGATGTGAAAAAAAGAAAGCACCCAATCAATGCCTGTATGATTAATTAATAAATTCCCCTGAGAACTAGGCTGCCTTCCATTAAACAGGGCAAGTGCTTAATTTGTGTAGGTAATGGAAAAAGCTCAGGTTTCTCCTCCTGGCACCAATATTTATAAACTCTGTGACTTCTCCCAGTCTTTTTTTTTTTTTTTTTCTGTGAAGCAAGGATAATGACATCTGTCCTACTTCACACAGACATTTGAGAATAGCATGTAAGAATGTATAGGAAAACACTTTAAAATGGTAAATGTCTATACTTCAGAAATATTGGGGGCTTCCCTGTTTGACAGGTTTAAGTTTTCCATCATTTAATTCCAACCATCCTCATTGCAGTGACATGGTTCAGATTTATTGGATGCCATTCCTGGTGACAAAATAATTTTTTTTTTTTTTTTTTTTTTTGAGACAGAGTCTCACTCTCCCGCCCGGGCTAGGTGAGTGCCGTGGTGTCGGCCAAGCCCACAGCAACCTCAAACTCCTGGGCTCAAGCGATCCTCCTGCCTCAGCCTCCCGAGCAGCTGGGACCACAGGCACGCACCACCATGCCCGGCCAACCTTTCCATATATCCCCAGTTGTCCAAGGACAAAATAAGTTTTTATGGGGATTTTGATCAAAATTACCCAAGTAAATTATATGTATGAAGGAATTTCTCTCCCCATATCTTTCAGTTGTCTCTATTATTATTTACTTTTGCTTTCTATGCTCACTAGATGTGGAAAGACTTTATTTTGGGATGTAAGTCTTTGGTTCTCTTTACCCGTTTCCTTATAAGTGTAAGGAAGTATTGAATACTGAAGAACTCTTGGATTTAACTGAGTTAGATTTTTAGGTTTTGTTTATAGTTTTAGATTTTTTCATAATGTCTTAATAACAGTGACTTCTGTTATTAATTCTGCATCTAGATGTACAAGGTCTTTATATCAAAATCAATATAGTTTAAAACATACTTGTGAGCCTCAAATAAGGGGAACTAAAGTTGCAATCTGTTTTAACTAGAGAGAATACTTTGGCAGCCTAACAATATTGGGTGGTTTTCATTTGTCTTCCAACCTTTCAAAGCTTTCTTAAGTGCATTTGAATCACAGAAAACATTTAAAGATTTCTGTTTGCTCTTTAGTTAACAGGCAGTGCCCACTGAGCCCAGAACAACAATTTAACCTAACCAAGTCTTATTGAATCTAATTTGGATTTATTTATTTTGAAAACCAAGTTAAATATTTTCTGGAGTTTCAGTAGCTGTTGGAATTGGCTATATTATTAAGCCTCAGTGCTCCAATGAGGAAGTACTAAAAAACACCTACTTTTTTGTGTATTTATTTGGAGAGGTAAGTTTTTTCATTTAAAAATGCACAAGATGTTTGTTGAGAAAATACCTCGTGCGGGACACCATGCTAAGCATTGAAAGTGATACAAAAATCCATAAAACATTACCCTTGTCTACCAGGCAAACTCTTTGGCTTTGATGCTTGAGTGCAAGTTCAGATCAGGTCAGATTTTTCTCAGTATACAGCCATCCCTTCTCATATCCCAAGAACACTGATAACATGATATAGATCCTTTACTAGTTCGTTAGTAAAGAAAAACACCCTTTCTGAATATGAACACTGATCAAACTCCTGGCAGACAAGGAGTGTACCAAGCAACTCATTCCATGTCATTTAGAGCACAAAGATGAAAACCAAAAAAATGATTTTCCTTCACTGAATCTAATATCTATCTGTAGCATGTTTTCTTGAGCCTTCCTATTTTGAGTTATGATTAACTTTATCTCATGAGGTTTCTCTAATGGTGATGTTCCGATGTTGCATATGTCACATTTTGTACACATTTCACACAAAGAGATCATCTGTCAGTGGCTAATGTATCTTCAGGAACTCAGGGGCCCTTATGTTTAGTTCCTCATATTTCTATGCTAACAACTGGATTCAATTAAGTTTAGAAAAGTGGGGGCAGTCTGGATAGTTTATTGATCATATTTTGAAGGTCCGTTAATAATTTCTAATTAATAGGACAAGTTTTGGAATAGTGAACACAAAAAAGAAAACATCAGATTATTAAAAAGAACCCTCAGGAACAGTTGGCTCTTTTAAAAAATAAGCAACAGAAACACCCAGTTTTTAAGTAATCCTTTACTTATCGATGGAAATAAAGCCAATGATTGCTATCACCACTGTTAAGGATACTGCATATTCACATTGAAGACCCAGCATATGCCAGTGTTACTGTGCTGTGGTGCCTGAAATTATAACCTTCAGTACAATATGTAACAAATAGGGATGATCTGGCTCAGCAAGAGAACCAGGTGCAATTCAGTTAAGCTGTCCTAGGATGACTCTCATAATCCCATCAGCTATGTCCACTTTCTACTACAGTTCATCAGTCTCTCTGCAAGGTCTGTGAAAGGAGAGAGAATGTTTCTGTTTATCTAAATAAAGATCAAATGGGAAACGTACACTTTTGTGCACTATTTAATGTATAATATTGAATTTATAAAATTTGGTAATGAGAAACATTCAGGTCCGTTCATCTTAACCATTCTCAAGCATGCCATTTAAGTTCCGACACATACAGTTCCTGCATCCTAGAGCTCATCCTTCTCTGTTTCCTATTGAGATGGTCATTGTTTGGTAGAAGAAATTGTAAAGGTATCTGGGAGCCCACAGATTACCCACCTAGTCCAGCCCGCAAGGAAGTACCTCAGGCTAGGATCGCAGGACACAAATCTGCTACCAGCTTTCTTATTCGTGCTCTGCTTTCTTATATTGTCCTTAAAGCCATCTGAGTCTCATTCAGTAACATTTAAAAAGCACTTTCCTGCAAGAAGCAATGAAATCAGTGCTCTCACTTTTTTTTTCATGGAGTACATAGTCTGTGCCAGATAATTTGCTAATGAAGTTGTTCGGAATGGAGAGGATCAAAAATATAAATAAAGGGATCCCTTGCCCTCAAGCAGCTTACTTTTAAGAAATTAAATCTCATTTATTGTATCTAGTTGGTTGCTTCTTTTTGATATCTTCCCTTGTTGAGCTAATTCAAAGAGAGTAAAATTAGTACCATTTATTCAGACTTTTCTTGAGCCAAGCAAGAGCTCAAAATGCAAATATTTGAAGAATGATGTGTTTGACCCTCCAAAAATCTGCGTCCTGGGGATTTTTTCAGGAATTCAACCAGACTTCCTCCCTCGTTGTAGATATACTTGAAAATGTCATAACTAATTAAGTTTAACACTAGAATTCTTGTCCAGTTATTCAGATTGCTGTCTTAAATTTCCTCTCCTTTATTATTAATATTAACAGTCCTTTCTCATTTAAAAAAAAAAAAAACCAGTTTGTTACAATTTATGAATAGGAACAAAAACAGGCTGCAATGTCAGCTCCAGAACACTCCACACCCCCTTCATACATCTGTGATCCCCAGAACGGACTCTGAGATTTTATCTATTTCAGAGAGAAAAGAAACTAATCTACTTACATTAGAAGAAGGGTAGCAACAGTTAAATGTTCTAATAACACCATATACTGGTATCTAAAATTACTTTTGTTATAGATATGTCCAACCTGAATTAAAAGGACTAACTTTTAGAAAAATTAGTGATACTCTGTCATTAATTGGGTACCCTTTCTTATTGCTCCATTTATTGTAAAACAATATTTTAAATAGTGATTCGAGCTGGAAAAACCCAGAAATCTTGATCTGTTGACAAAATGATCAACCTCGTTTTTGTTAAGCAGGCTTTGAGAACTAAGTAAGACTAGCCAAGACACACTGTTGCCTAAATTTCTTGGTAAATAGAAAACAATTAATCATTCAACGGATAGCTCGTCAAAAATTCCCTATCTATAATTAACATAGTTTATTTTACAAAGAGAACAAATCTTTTCAGGAGTAATGATGTATTTTGGACCTGTGCAATATAGTTTTCAATAATACTTAAAAATAATAATGCCATTTAGCTCAGTTTCTAGGCCAAAATGCTTTCCATATCTCAATCACTAAAAGAAATTTAAGGAATAGTGGACAATTACATGTTCATCTTACTTCTTTAAATTTTCCATAGGGTCACTTCTCCAGGGTAAATGCTTTGTCATACTCATCTTCTAATCATTTACTGGATCTAGCTCAAAAAATTTATTCCTAACATTGTATTATGAAAATTAAACTGAAGTAGCTTTTTTTTTTTTTGGTTTAATAAAAAATCCTCACTCTCAGATAGCACATGTAAACTAATCCTATTATAAACAGTGACTTTCCTTTTACACTATTCTTACTCCTTTCAGGAAACATTGTATGCTAACTTCCATAAACCATATAATATCTTCATTATTTGTTCATTCGCCAAAGGATCACCATAGTTTTCAACAATGCCACGAGTGAAACCAGTAATTTTTTTTTTTTTTAAGAAAAAAGCATGCTTAAGAAATTTGAAAGAGTATGCAGGAAATGTAAATCAATTCAGGTATTCTCCACTTCATATGAGTTTTGATGTCTTTGACATATTTAAGTGAATAAAACACTTTCCAGATTATTATACTTAATGACAGGATACATATTATTAATAGTAGCTATTAGTTGCAGCTGTCATTCAAAGTTCAAGGTAATCTCTATACTTATTTAAAAGTTAGTGAAACAAGGCACTGGACTCACTTTCTCTCCTTTTGCAAGACACAGTAATCTTTGGTTCTCTTTCCTTTTTCACGTTTTTAGTACCCTAAGAAGGAGAATCTTCATTACTATTTTATAGTCTGTCCTGCAAGCCCTAACTGGTAACACCAGCTCCCTTTGAATAGAGGGGAAAGGGTTGATTGCTTTGCAGAGAAGCTTCTGGCCCCGCAGTGAATATAGAGCTAAACCACAGTGCTGTTCTACATTTATACCTTGGGTCTTTTGAAGCACAGAGATCCTGGTCACGGACCGCTCCTTCTCCTTTGTGCAACATTTATTGCAGATTCAGACTGTTGGAGAAGCTCAGAGTCCTAAAATAAAATTGGAGACAAAGGAGATATAGCCACATGGAATGAAATGACAGGAAAGAGACATAAGAACTTTTAAAAAGAAAAAAGAAATAGTAGCATCAGTTGAAAGTTTTATTCCCTACCATAAACCTCCAGTAATTTAGAATTTACTACCTGTATTGGTTTGCTAGGCCTGCCATCAGAAAGTAAGCAAACTGGGTGGCTTAAAGAACAGACTTTTACTGTCTTAGAGTTTTGGAGGCTAGAAGTCTGAAATCAAGGTGTCCACAGTGTTGGTTCCTTTGGAGGGCTTTGAGAGAAATATCTGTTCCAGGCCTCTCTACTCTCCGTGTTTCTTCACATCATCCTCCCTCTATGCTTGTCTTTCCTTGTGTCCAAATTTTCCTTTTTGATAACATCAGCTATAATGAATTAGGGCCCACCCTAATGACTTCATTTTAACTTGATTTTCTTTGTAAAGACTTCATATCCAAATAACGTCACATTCTGAGATATTAGAGGATTCTAATGTATCTTTTTTTTTTTTCCTGGGCAGGGTAGAGGGGAGGCACAATTCAACCCACAACACTACATCAGTATATTTAAAACTCTTGACGTATGTGCCAGAAAACGTGGTCTTCTTCCAGTGTTCTGTATGTCACTGAAAGGTACATCTAGGTATACATACCAGAAACCTAGAAGTCCCAGACAATTCCCTCTCTCTCATCTAAGCTCATCTAATCCATCACAAAGTCCCATCTGTTTTGTTTCCTAAACATCTCTTTGGGCCATCCATGCCTCTACCCACCCCCACCAGAGCCCCGGCTGCCATCTCTCACGTGCATTTGTATCTGCCCTTCCGCGCTCCATCCTCCCCTGGAGACAGAATGTTCTTTCCAAAGTGCAGCTATCATCTGGCCGTGCCCCAACTCAAAACTCTTCAGTGGCAGCCCATTCTCATAGAATGCAGACATTCGACCTGATGGCCCTGCCAACCTCTGTGGCTCCTCTGGCACCATGCTCTCCTGGGCTCACTCCCCACCTCTCCGGGCTTGCATTCTCCAGGCTGCCTCCTGCAGGACCCTCTGGCAGGGCTCTTCGTTCCCCATTTCATCCTTGCCTCCAAGTCTCACTTCTTCAGGAGAGCCTCTCCTGTCCTCCCTCAGAGAGTCAGTCCATCTTCTAGAGCACTGCGAAATTTTCCTGCCTAGCATTCCTCACAGGGGCAAGTTTATATGTGCAATAGTGCCCCCTTATCTGAGGGGGTACATTCCAAGTCCCCCAGTGGACCTCAGAAATCACAGATAGTATCAAACCCGATGGCCGTCAACCAGAACACGTTTCTGTTCATGTCTCCCACCCACAAATTGAACACCTTTCCATCTTAACTAAACACTTACCAAGCACCGTGAATATAACTTTTGCAGTTAGAGGTTTGACTACAAAACTAGCATGAATTTCATTTCCCTTCACAATTTCACAGATAGGAGACAGATTCATTTTTACCATATATCTTAGCAGCCTCAGCACACGATTTGTATTTCTTTCCTTATTAGTCAAGAACTTCCACCTTTCAGTTAATGGAAGCACTTTACAGCTTCTCTTTGGCATATCTGTATTGACAGCATCGCTACGCTTGCACTTTGGGGCCATTGTTAAGTAAAATAAGTGTTCCTTGAACACAAGCACTGTGATAGCTTCACAGTAGATCTGACAACCGAGACAGCTCCTAAGTGACTAATGGGTGGGCAGTGTCTACAGCTGGATAAGCTGGACAGAGAGATGATTTACACCCTGGGCAGGATGGAGCAGAAAGGCTCAAGATTTCACTAAGCAATTCAGAACAGCATGCAACTTAAAACTTACAAAAAACTCTAAGGAGGAGCTATTGTAATAAGAAATTATTGAATTATTGGATTAATACCATTCTCCTCCTCCTCTCCTTCTCTCCTGTATAAGCCCCATGAAAATAGTTTTTGTTGTTGTTGTTGTTCTTGTTGTTTACCATTATACTCCTATCATTGACACAGGTTCTAATACATAGCGGCACTCAAAATATATGGTGATGTTAAAAATCTGGTTTTCTATAAGAATCATTAGAAAAAGCCATAGGAAATAGGAAGATCACTCTATAAATATCCAGGAATAACTCTGTAGAATAGTCCTACACTATTTCAGTAAGTATGGCAATGAGAAATTTAAACAAAAAGATAACTTAAGATTCTAGGAAAGAAGTACAAATGAAGGCAAAAGGAAGGGTCCCTTTGTGTTTAAGAAGGAAGGAACATTAAAATTGATTAGGTCCAAAGATCTAAAATGAAGCAGGAGGTAAAGCCAAACTCCAGGTACTATTTCTCATAAGAACCATCAAAGTGCATTGAGGTTTCTGCCTCACTGCAGTAATACTCACAATATTGGTACCACAGGAGGCTCTGGCACATGCTGACACTTTGGTTTTACCACTGAATGCAGTAATGTTGTTTTGTACAGCTAAGTGCCTGCTCCCTCTGGTAACTTGCTATCTGCATTATCTGACATTTTAGAAGCATTTTCCTTTTTTTTTTTTAAAAAAAAAAAAAAAAAGACTTTTTAGAGCCACAGTTGACCTTACACGTCTCCAATTCCAGAGCCTCATTTTATCAATGAACTGAGGCCCAGAACAATAAAATAGTTCTTCAACCAGTCAGCTCTTTTATATTGAATACTATTGCACAAGGCCATTCCAAGAAGTAACGTACCTAACCAAATGTCATTTCACCCAATGAGAATAGTTTCTCCCTGGGATCTCTTTATGCTGGTTCACTCTTCATTCCAAACAGAGCATTACAACTCTGATGATCCAGCTTTTCCTGCTCCACCTAGAAGGTGAATATAACATTTATCATCCAAATCAGGGCACCTATGTGAGTGCATAGGGGCACTATTGACAATTACCTTGGGACAACAGGTGCAAACCGGGACTGTCCTGAGCAAGCCAGGATGCATGGGTACATTACTACCCCATGAAATTCTTCAGAAAAACCATGTTCACAGATGTTCAGTAGGTAATGAGTTGTATCTCCTCCTCGAGAGTGAATCTTTGAAAAATCATCCCCATTTAGAGAAGCTAATATCGTCACTCTTGCCACTCTCCTTCACAGCTCATACTAGCGTTACTGTGGAACTTGTCCATTCCCAATTCTACCCTGTGCTATACTTACCTGACAGACATAATCAGAAAGAGGTGATCTAAGAACTGGACATAACTTTGCTAGCAAAAAAATGCCTCTGTTTAGGACATGTGGTTCCTTTCTTCAGAAAGTTCTGGCATGCGCGGGTATTGTTTACTAGCCTTTATTATAAGTTATGGTAGATTTTTCACTAACCTCTGTTACCCTGAAGAGGTACCAATAGTCCCCTGACTGACCACTCTCTGTTTCCTCTCCAAAACACAGACAGCTGGCACATATACACACACCCGTAACCCTTTAACTTCCTATCAACAAAAAAGATGAAAAGTAGAATCATAAGGAAAACTAATTTGCTCATCTGATCAAAAGTGAAATCACATATGCCAGGCAACCACTGTGTTCCACACTATTGCTTTGTCACTGGGGACTTTTAAGGGTCTAGGACTGAAAGTAAATAAATAGGACTTTCTAGGATTTAGTGAGTAGGTTGAAGCCAGATCATGGAGTCAAGGTTTGTCTAGACCTCTGTGTCTTGAGAAGTTCATGGGCACTGACATTTAACCTGTATTCAACCACATTTCCGTAAACTGCTCCAATGGGCTGACATCTTTCTTGATGCCAGGTTAAACATATCAAGACCTGCTTATAGGGTAATCAATTACAACACTATGTGTATTAAAATAAAGATTATTTTCCACTTTTCCTTTTTGTCACCTTCTGCTTTATTATCTCAGGAAGGGAGGCAAACATTGATAATATTATCTTATGCCCTGGACCATCAAAAAAGCAACTTTAGAAATTATTTTCTGTTATTTTTTTACTAATTCAGTGCTACCTCTGACTACATATAACAAAAATAAAAACCAAATAAAAATTGCATAATGTCCTCACAATACTATAAGGTTTGGGAGAATTTTTTAATAGTAGTAACTAAGGATATAATAGCTCACTAATGTTAATGCATTTTATTTTCATTCTTCCTGGAAAACCAATGCAGTTTTTAACTGTCTAATTTTCCCTTACGGGTTGATACAACATATCTTATCTTGTATTGACCTCCTAAAATCTCACCACTGTGGAACACTATTTCAAAAGCTTTTTTTCTCCCTAATAAAGCAGAATCTGATATAATTAGGACAAATTAAAAAAATAGTCCAATGGAAACATTTATTTTAATATTCACTCAGGGAAAATTTAAAGTAATGTTTAAAGAGAAGAGCATTAGCTATGTTATTATTGATAATGAATAACTAATTAAGTAAAAATTAAACAAATATAAAAGGCTGAAATGAAATCCCAGTTGAATATAGATCAAAATAGAATTCTTGCCTTAAAAACCATGACTATTTCTTTCAATACCTATTATTTGAGTATGTCACCATACCACACTCTAGGAAGATACAAAAGCAAATACAGTAAGGGTTTTGCTCTCAATGATCTTACAGTCAACAAAAGGGAATGAGATAAACACTAATGATGTAAAATGCATACATAACAATGCAGCGTTGCAATCTTACCTTACATGCTTTTCATGAATATTAAGCGACTACATATTTATACAACTTTAAAACTGTCTGGCACACAGTAGTAAGCACTATATAGATGTTTGTTAAGTAAATGAATAAGTACATACAATATATGTGCCGTAAGTTAGGCACAAGAAAACATGACATGTAAGACATGTAAAATTGTAGACAGATAACAAGTGGTTGAAAAGATCTAGGATGATTCCCTACAGAAGGGGACATATAATGTATGAGGAAATTGACAACAAAACTTTCAAAGGAAGTTTATTAAAGCAAAATATAACCTGGCTAATGGTTACGATAAATTCAGAAAATAGTAAATGGACCCAGGTGACCAGAGTATAGGATGGAAGACTGGGCTTTAAAAGTGAATTAGGCAGCAATGAGATTCAGAGAATGCTTTTGTAATATTTATTAGCATTATAACGTTTGGTGATAATAAAGAGAATCAAATCATTTTTTAAGTAGTCAACCAGTCTTATCAGAGTCAGGTGTATAGCTATGTCATGGTCACTAAGAACTATCCTATACAACCTCAGCAATGATTATTATTTCTATTAAGCTACTCATGTAGAGGTAAGGAATACTTGACATTGATGTAGCTTTTTATGTTCAAGTTGGCATGCTTAGTCTTAAAGCTGTTGATTACAATCTGGTTATCCAACAGTTTCTTAGAACTGTCTCCATTCTCCTTTCCATATTAAGTTTATGGAGAAATTCCTTGTGGAAAAGAAAGAGTCGTCTCTCTTTTTCCTTATTTCAGAGATGAAATTCACTATGTTCTTTCTCCAGCTTAGGCTTTCTCTGCTAATAGATTGGGAGCTGCTTAAAGGCAGAGTCCACTACATTCATCCTTATAGCTGCAGCATCTAACATAGCGTCATACAGTAAATCCTTATGAACTATGGCTTAGATTGGTGAATTGGATTGGATTGTATCAAAGTCAATAAGGAATAAAACACTTCTCCTTTATTACGATTTTTAAAAGCAATTTCTTATTTAGTATAAAGTGAAAAGTACATATAATGACATTTATTATGTATCTCAAATGGTCCCTCTCTACTGTCAATTTCTATAAACTACCTTGGGTAGAGACTACTGTAAACAGCCTATATCCCAACCAGGTAGATTTAGTTAGAAAACTGAAAGTGATTTCATCACACTAGGCTGACGAAATAGAATGAATAAATTCCATCAAGGTATTTAACTTAAAGTAATATTGAAATTGCAAAGCTTTAAATAAAACCTGTTTAAAAATAGCTCATCATGTATATGTTGTTAAAAAAAAAAAAACTTTTTGTACCACAGGATAAGAAGCACACAAAACTTGCTTATAGAAGCAACATAAGAGACTTTTTTTTAACTTATACAACAGATTAATGTAATAACTAGATGAGTTATTTTATGTATTTTCATCATGGAAAAAGATACTTGAAGTCTAAATAACATGCCACATTCAGTTGTCAAGCAGTATTTACACCAATTAGCAGTGTATTATTTTAAAAGGACCATCTTGTAACAAAGGGATGCTATGCAGACTCCTGATTTTTAAACCAGTGCTGTTTAAATTTACACTCTGAACAAATGACAGTTCTCATAGTTTCTTGGAAATGAACAGCTGTCTGTAGATGTGTCACTTTATTTGTTCATTTATTGCATATAAAAGAATGAAAAAGTAATTTAGAAGTAAGGTATAAAAGGAGAAAATAACTTTATAAAATATACATGTGTATATATATATTTCTCATCACCTTAATATCTAACTTAATATTAGATAGTCATTTTCCTGTCTAATGATTAGGAAAGTCTTCTCAATGAAAATTATATTTGGCCTAATATATCTGAAATAATAACCATATTATTTGTAGCAGAAGAAATTTCCTAAGAAATTATCAGACATGCAATTCAACATAGAGTGCCTAGAATCCGCATGGTTATGTCTTTAGTTCTCATTTCCTGGTAACATTTATTCTTCATGAGCTACCTAACACTTGTGGAAAAAGTATATATGTTCTCTCCCTAGGCTTATTCTCATTTTAATTTTTTTCCTTATATCTCAGTGGATCTAAGTAAGAAATATTCTATTGAACAGTTGTATTGATTCATAAGAGGGAAACAAAGTATTTTTCTTTCAAATGTATAAGCCTTAGAGACTATGAAGATTCGAGGATATTTTATTCCAACATAAAACTATGGAGTAAGCCTCATATAAGGGGTACATATGGAATGATTCCGTTTAGGTCAAGCTCAAACCCAGACACAGCTAACCTACCATCTTCTCATGAAAGCTATCACCCTTGGGGAGTTAGTGACTAGAACGAGGCAAGAGGAAGGCTCTGGGATGCTGGCCATACCTCATTAAAAAGTCCCAAATAAAATAAATAAATAAAACAGAAATGAAAAGTATTCATATTTTCTTTTCCTAATTCCAGTAGTGTATTCTAACGGGGCTCATATTAGTCACCGATCACAACAGTCAAGCTGTCCCAAATCATAAGACCATTTGCGGCAGAACCAGAATTAGATATCGGATTTTCTGGTTCCATGCCTTGGGATTTCTGTTTTTGTTTTTTGTTTTGTTTTGTTTTCAATCTCAAGCTACGCTAACCTCCAAGACCCGTGACAATGACACAGTCTGCTGGTGGGAAGCCTGTTAACCTTCCTATATAAACTAATACTGTTTGCCATGTTACAGGTGAGTTGTGTGAGGAGAAGCTGGACTTTTGTGCCCAGGACCTGAACCCCTGCCAGCATGACTCCAAGTGCATCCTGACACCGAAGGGATTCAAGTAAGTCAGAAGCTGCCTTCCGAGCTCACAATCAGGGGAGAGGAACCACTCTTTCCTCCATTTTTATTTTCACACCTTTGCTCAGGATTAAAGGGACGTATGCACTGGTATCAATGACATCTTTATAAATGTTCATATACAGCATGGACTCTTTTTTTTAGTACACTGAAGAAAAATAAAAAAGCATTTTCTTTTTGTTCCATAATTTTTTGGAAAGCAATTTATGGAAGTAAGCAGCCTTTGAATATGCTTACTTAAATTTATTTGAAGGTCAATCGAATTGAATCGATTATATCTTCTAGGGGCTTCATTATCTGAAGGTAAGTCTGTGGTGCAGTAGAGAATTTGATTCAATGTAACCGAAAATGTTAGGATCTGAAACAATACTTGGACTATCGAAGGTGGGAAGAGACAGAGTCACCCTATGTCCCAGGTTGCCCGGGGAAGTTCTGGTTTATGTCTGTAATTATCACTGTAATTATTGATAGTGCCCCTTTCTCCTTAAATGTGTCTCATGTGATAGAGCATTACCGTCACGCTAGGTAGAGGGCTCCCCCAAGCGAACTCTGAACTTCAACTTCAAAATCCTGTTTTTTTCCTTCCCAGCAATATTTCTGAAATATGTTTGCTATCAAATTACATGATTCCTTTGCCACCATCCTGAAATATTTTAAGGGTCTATCAACAGCAACTTCTATTTTTAGAGCTGGCAGTAATTTAGAGATCATCTGGTCCAAATTATTCATTTTAAACAGGAGGAAAACATGGCCCAGAGAGGTTAGGTAACTGTTCAAAGATCTTAAGGTTATTTAAGGGCAGAGCTCGAGCTGGGGTTTATATTTTCCAGTTGGGTGATTTTTTTCTAATACATGTTACCGTTAAGAAACTTTATAGTTTATTAACGTTATAGTTGTGTTGGTAGAGAAGATAGTCTGGATTCTTAGGAATGACATAGTTGGGTTCCAGGGTTGAGCTGTGCTTACATCAGACAACTAGAAAACAGCATTATTTGTTCCTCCACCCAATATGTACTGAGAGCCTGTTGTGATCAGGGCACTTGGTAATAACAGCATGTTATGTATTTGTAGTGCTTTGTAGATATT
The DNA here is from genome assembly GCF_000956105.1 of Propithecus coquereli. Taxonomy (NCBI): domain Eukaryota; kingdom Metazoa; phylum Chordata; class Mammalia; order Primates; family Indriidae; genus Propithecus; species Propithecus coquereli. The sequence goes on from NW_012152807.1 coordinate 256,470, forward strand.
CACTTTCACATTTTCTATCCTCTCAGTGAAATGACCCAAGCTCCATTGCCGGAGTATTCAGAGAATTAAAAATTACTCAGGTCAGGAACAATTTTATAAGAGAAGATGGGATTTGAGCTGAAAGTCTAAGATTTTGATAGTTACCAAAGAGATCATCAGACATTCTAAGTCGGGTGAGAGAATGGAGTCAGCATCACCAGATTCTCACTGCATTTTAAAGGTCAATCTGAATTAAATATTTATCTCAAAGTTTTCTTTTGATAATATTCTTTTGCTTTCATTTGGTTTAAAATCCAAAACTTTAGAATATATAGATACAGTTGTAGCACCTCCTGATTCCTTTCAATGTTTATTGAAAAATAAAAGAATAGATCATATTTTACTTTGTGACCCTACGCAAAAACCCAATCTTTTGAAATTTTTACTTTATGCAAAATTCTGCATTACATTTCATTCAATCAAGCACTGTAGGTAAATTATTTTAACTCCCAATGTCATAATGATATGCCCACAATTGAATTTGGCAAATTGAAAAAGCATCACTTACCGAACAGATATCTTCATTGCTCAGAGAGATTAGTAAAACAAGTTTTCCAGAGCTGCTTATCTATTAAACAGATTTTCCAGGGCTTTATGCATTGTAATTATAAGATAAAGTATTAGTAAGACTTAATTGAAACCATTAAAAATGAGAGAGTTTGTCTTCAGAAAGACTAATCCTTAATTAAATATCTCCTATTACTATCATAGAGATTGCACACTCTTAAAAGTGCATTTTGCTGGATTATGGAGTAACTGATTTGAAAACCTACTTTTTTCAGCACTTATTCATGAGCTTGCTCTATACCCACATGTATATAGTTTAGCAGAAAAAAGGTTAAGTCAGAGTGTGTGCTATTACTCCTGTCTGATAAAAATTACACATTGCAGGAAAGGTAGTCGCAGAAAGAAAATGGACTTAAAAACAAAACGATATGAAGCTGCTAAGGAAAATCTCTACTGACAAATGTCGTTTCAACAAGTTATACTGTTACTTCAACTTCATTTTCTTATTACCAAGCTAACAGAGCTGGTTTTACTTTTCTTGCTTTATTATATACCTCGTAAATCTCCTAAATTGCTTTGAGATATTTTTAGACTATGCTATGCCATACGCAGTATTTTCAAGCATGCATCTTACTTAGTCAGCTTTGGGGCTTTCTAAACAGTGTATCTTATATTCTTTGCTTTCTTCCTCCCTCTTTGTCAGATAATAGTGTTGAAGGAATGTGATAGGTTTTATTGATAATACAAAATTTAAGAAATTCTTATTTATATTTTTCTTTCCATTTTGAAACTCAGTCTGAGGAGCAAAAGGAGACAAAAATGTTAGGCGTACTGTAATTCCAAGTTCTAATGGGTTTGAAAAATAGTATTTGGAGAGAAGAGAATATAAAATAGCTTTTAGGCAGCCACTGTGGTGAATGTGTGGTTCTCTTATCTTTTACTTTGATTTCTTTTTTCAGATAAATAATTCAGGGTGTTTCAAAGCATCGCTTCTTTCTTTTAATGCTTGGCACTTCAACAGCTTTGCTCACATTAACATTGATGGAAGTTTTCTTCTCGGGCCTTGTCCATCTATTTGAGAATGTCTATGGCCACTTAGGGTCCATTTAACTTCAGACTGGTTGTTTGCTTTGCTTTGTTATGATTTAGCATTAAAACCAACTGGCAGCAGAACAAGCATGCTTGTGCAGTGAGCTCATTTTATTCCTTAATTCATACAAGCGGAGCTGAAAGTCTGTTTGTTACTCTTAGGGTGTATATACTCCCATTTGTTTTAATTCGTCCGCTCTCCAGTAACTCTTAAATCCTGATTTTACATTTTCAGACAAAACCCTTGGCATTCAGTAATTCCACATTCTTTTCAGTGTTTTTCATTATCCTTACTTACTTAAATCCTAATAGCTTTGAAATAGAAAAGTGAATAATTAGTACAGACTAAATCATAAATATTTTTATAGTATTATAAAGACTCACAGAGTTATAAAAACCATTTATTGATTGTGCGCTATATATAAAAACTATACTGATTAGAGATAGTTTCATTTAATCTTTTAATAAATCTGTGAGGTGGAAATTATTGTATACATGTTAAAGATGAGGAAATGAACACTTAAAGAGTTTAAACAACTCAGTCGAGATTACATATACTTCATGCTAAGTGACATAGGTCAGACACAGTAAGACAAACACTACACAATCACACGTATATGTGTGATTTTAAAAAGTCGAACTTACAGAAACAGAGAATAGAGGCGTGGTTACCAGGAGTTGTCGGGGAAGGGAATGGGGAGATGTTGATCAGTGGGTACAAACTGTCAATGATGAGATGAATAGATTGTGGAGACCTAATGTACAGTACAGTGGCTATAGTTAATAATACTGTATTGTATACTTGAAATTTGCAAAGAGAGAAGATTTTAAGTATTCTTATCATAAAAGTAAACAGGTAACTATGTGAAGTGATGGATATGTTAATTACCTTATTGTGGCAATCATTTTACAATGTATACATATTATTAAAACATCATGTTGTACATCTTAAAAATATAAAATTTTTATTTGTCAATTTTACCTCAACAAATCTGGAATACAATGAAGTTGATTCATTAAAAGAATATAAAATAACATACACTTAAGAACGAAGCCAGGATACAAATGCAGTTCTATATAACTGCAAAACCTGAATTCTGTGGAACCAAACAATAGTTTCCTAGGTGTGTATTTTTTTTTTTTTTAAGTCCGTAAACCCTCTCTTAAACCCAAAGCAAAAATGGTCATGGAAGTCCAATGCATAAACCTAATAAAGCATACCAGAAGAATGCTGGGGGAAGAGTGGAGGTTGGAGGGAAGCTTCCAAAAGCCCCCTCCCCATCTGTGGCCATACCTATAGTGGTTCCATGGTCCCCCATAGGTCCACGATGCAGAGTTTCAAATCTACTGCACGTGACATACTACTTTTCTCCAGACAGTTATAAAGTCCTGGGTCCTTTGTGTCCTAAGAGATTCCAATGGTCAGCAGTAGAGGATAGATTTTAAAGAGAGGCCTGAGGAATTAATTATCCAACAGCAGAGTGCAGTGATTAGAAATGCAGGCTTTCTTGTCAGATTGTTTGGATTTGATTCCTGGCTGTGGCACTTAGCAGGGTACTTCACCTCTTTGACCCTTAGTTTCCTCACCTGTAGAGTGGGTGTGATAGTATCACCAACGTCACAGTACTGTGGAGAGGATTCAATGAATCGGACATGCCAAGTGGGCTTAGAACAGGGCCTGGCACAGAGGAAGCACTCAAAGAATGTCAGCTGTATTATCACCCCTGGTTCTTCACCGTCAGTGCAACCGAGACCCCTTCTACCCCACACCATCACGGTGAACAGGCTGAAGAACTGTCCATGGGTTCCACCCTAGGAAGGAATTTTGTATCACTTCCCCTATCCCACCCCTTTAGGTCAGCCCTGTTCTGCCATAATGGTTATCTGAATTAGGATATCCAATATTAACATGTTTGCTTTTCTTAATATTATATTTTGATCCAATGCATCTAGTCTCTATTGGAAAATTTTTTAAAAATTAATCATTTTTAAAATATTCTTAGAAAATTTTATAACATACCAGTTTAATCATCTCAGTGGTCAAATGAATTAGGCAGAACTGAAAATAAAGGACACCATAGGCAAATAAATTGGAGAGAAAGAAAGGAAGAGAGGAAGGGAGAGAAGAAGGGAGGAAGGAAGAGACCCTGATCCAGTAATTCTGGCCTTATTTGGATTGTGGATGCTCACTGTCATCAGAGAGGTGGAAGCACTATTTCTCTCATAGATCTGAGTGAGAAATGGAATACTTTGTGCAACAGTACTATTTTCTAGGCATCCATTAAATTGGGGGCTCTATAAGCCTGTTCTAAATAAGTTTTTTAAAGATAGTGCCATTTTTCTAGATGAAATGCAAGTTTTACTTATTCTGGCTCAGTTGGATCTGAAACCATTTACCTGCTTGTTGAAACAGATGTGACTGCACGCCTGGGTACATAGGCGAGCACTGCGACATCGACTTTGACGACTGCCAAGACAACAAGTGTAAAAACGGAGCCCACTGCACCGACGCAGTGAACGGCTACACGTGCATCTGTCCTGAAGGTTACAGGTAAAAGCAGAAGTGCACATTTATATGTAGAGTAAGGCCTTATGGATCTCAATTCACATTGGCAATTAAGTAAAATCTCATGAACATATTTTTTTCTCCTTACTCTTTAGTGGCTTGTTCTGTGAGTTTTCTCCACCCATGGTCCTCCCCCGTACCAGCCCCTGTGATAATTTTGATTGCCAGAATGGGGCTCAGTGCATCATCAGGATAAATGAACCAATATGTCAGTGTTTGCCTGGCTACCAGGGAGAGAAGTGTGAAAAATTGGTCAGCGTGAATTTTATAAACAAAGAGTCTTATCTTCAAATTCCTTCAGCCAAGGTTCGGCCTCAGACAAACATCACACTTCAGGTAAGAGTTCCCCCTCTATCATGAACCGATCTGATCTTAAACCAAATTCAACTTCCAAGAAAAAACATCTCTGGCACCTTGTGAATGAGAGTATATCTTAAACAGATGGTTAAAGACAATGACAGAAAATGCTCCTCGTGTGGAAAACTTCAGTAATTCTTCCCTTCAACATTTGTATTTTCAAAACAAAATGGAAACGAGGTATTTTTATTCACTACTTGACCCTACTGGAAAAAAACAAAAAAAAACAGATGGCACCAAAATATGTCTCTTTGTTTTAGGCTCTGGCAAAGGCATTTTATTCATTTATTTTTATGGCACAGCAGTTCAGCCTTTGCACAGCAGCGGCTCTTAGGAAACTCAATGCTGAGAAGAGCACAGGTGAGAAAGGACTCCTGGATTCAGCCGGTACCTTTTTAACTCTTCGCCCAGGACCTTGAAGAAGTGACATGAAATTAACAAACTCAAAGTTTAAGTCTTTCTGCCATGTCAACTGCGTATGTTTGAGAAAGTCATTCAGACCCCTATGGAAGAGGGTACACTAGATTGGGGTAATAAATGTAGGGTACATGGAACAAATTGAGACTACATGTTTTTTATCTAGTAAGCAAAATAGTTTAACAAATTTTGAATTTAAATGACTTTAGCCAGTTTACCATAGACCCCACCCTTTCTTATTTCATTTCCCTTGACACTGCTGTGAGGGGCAGTGGGTTCTTTTGAAGTCATGAGGAAGAAGATTCTGGGAGTCAGGTGTCCCTAACTTCCAGTATTTGCCACATTGAATTCTTATGAAAAGTACAAAGGGGTGTTTGGGCTTACGTCCTAACTTACTTAGCTTGTCCTTTAAAAGACCAAAAAAGCCAAAGAGTAGGATAAAATCAGGGATTTCCTCCTGCACATGGCATAACTGTAAAGAATTTTGGGATATGAAAATCAATCTTGCTCAATGCAGTCATATTCCATATGTTCCATAAATAAAGCTTATAATAGGAGCAAAAGGAGTAGGTAAGTGAAAATCTCCAGCAAAGAAAGTTCTAAGCACATCCAATATGTTTACATGCATAGTTGTTATTTTTCTTTTTAAATTTCTTTATGAATTTGTTTGCAACAAAGTAATTTAGGAAAAAGTCATCTTTCAAGTAATCATTTCAGCATGCATTATTATTTTTCTCATAGCCATAAGGAAAAAATAAACCTTAGTACTACCTCTTCACCTCACTTTGTTTCTTTGTTTTGTTTTTGTTTTTGTGATGAAATACATTTGGTTGACTGAACATCCTAGTAATGCCAAGGTTACTTCCTACTAGATTGCCACAGATGAAGACAGTGGAATCCTCCTGTATAAGGGTGACAAAGACCATATTGCAGTAGAACTCTACCGGGGGCGTGTTCGTGCCAGCTACGACACCGGCTCTTACCCAGCTTCTGCCATTTACAGGTGAAGATCTCTCAGTTACGGGTAAAGGTGAAAAAAATTGTTTAATGAAGAACTGCTTCTCTATTATTTTGTAATGAAAAGGGGAGGGAATAATTTGTCTCCAGCAGGCTTTATGATAAGGACGTTAGTGAGAGACCTGGCAGGAACAGATGGCATACTCCAGTTGGATAATTTGAGGAGAGATTTATAAGAGGACTGTGTACAAAGAGGTGGCAGGGATAGTAGAAATGAGGGATGTGTTCCCACCCATATGCCTGTAAGATTGGGAGGAGAGAGCATTTGTGGAAATCCGTGCTCTGAAGAGGCTTTGTAGACAGGTTTGCCTGGCAGAAGCTGGGACCTTCAATAGAAGTTTGTAGTCAGTTTTTCAGGGAGAGAAACAGCTTTTGAAATATACAAACTCACTCTCCTTCCTCCCAACAATCTCCTGCTTGTGCTCCCCGTTGGCCAAACCAGATGCCAGAAAACAAAGAATCCACTGATTCCAGTAATATAGCTTGCACATGAGCTTCCCAGAGCTCAGAGCTGAGTGAAGAAGGGTGTAGGGGTCACCAGAGAAGCAAACAAAGATACCCAGGGCTGTGAGTAACTTCAAGATGCCATTCATACAGCACACATCTACCATCTAGCACCTACAACATGCTAGACGTTGTTCTTGCTTTAAGGAACAAAGTCCCTGCTCTTGTGGAGCTTACAAATAATAAGCAAATGAACTCATACAATACCGTGATAGATAATCTTGATCATTAATTTTGGAAGTTTTCTAATGATATAATGATATTGATGATATATTGAAGATTGGAAAGGGGTGGTGGTGTTCATGGAGCATAAATACTGGTGTTTTGTACATAAGACTAACCACCATAGTCCTTCTGTTGAGTCTCAACACCAATTCTCTATCATCCTGCAGATTGTTACCTAGTTAATTTTCTCACATATGGAAATACTGCCGCCCTTCAGAGAAGAGGTCACAATCTAATAAGCATTCAATTTTTCTAGGCAGATAATATAAATGAATTAAATGGGTCAAGTGCAAGAAAAGAATATGTTCTCACCCTTTTATTCTTTAAAAGATCTAACTTTTTAGATAAATATTCCTCTATTATAAATAGCCTTGATGTTGGCAATATAACGTGAGCGGCTGTGACTGGAATGAACTAAAGTGAATCTTTGTCAAAGCATGATTACATCTACTCAGTTCTCCCTGAATGCTGCCGTGTGAACATGTGAGCCCAGGTTTTGCCAGACTCCTGATTTTTAAAGGAAAGGCAGAAATATAAGGAGTTTTGGTTAGGGGGAAGTTTAGGGAGGGTTTTTTGTTGTTGTTTGTTTTTGTTTGTTTGTTTTGTTTTTTTGAGACAGGGTCTCTCTCACTCTGTCACCCAGACTAGAGTACAGTGGTGTGATCATAGCTCATTGTAGTCTCAAACTCCTGGGCTCAAGTGATCCTCCCACCTCATCCTACCAAGTAGCTAGGAATATATGTGCACGCCAATGCGTCTGGCTACTTTTTAAATATGTTTTTGTAGAGACAGGGTCTCACTATGTTGCTTCGTCTGGTCTCGAACTCCTGACCTCAAGCAATCCTCCCACCTCATCCTCCCAGAATGTTGGAATTACAGATGTGAGCCACCATATGTGGCCTGCTTTTTTTTTTTAATATAAAGGTTTCTCTCTTTAAATAGAGAGTCTCATTTTTTAATACCATACATGATGAATAAAACACATCTGTAGGCCAAATACACTTGACAACAAGTGAGTGAGCATTGATTATCACATAAAATGGAGATATTGGCCTCTATCTTATTGATATTCTTGTATATATCAATGTGCTTCAGAAGACTTCACATCTTATTTGATCCTTCATAATAGTTCTGGGAAAGCAGATGCCAATTGTAGCCATGAGTGGAATTCACTAAGTCCTTTTGGTGGTAAGCTAACCCACTTAGGAATATTTGCAGCATGGAAACAAACACATAATTGTTGGTTTCTAAGTGGAATACAATAGTTATCTTATCTCCAAATTGTGATGTATTAATGTCAACATTTTAGCTATTACTAGGCCCTAAATTATATAGCCTCAATGTGTTTCAGCACATAAAAATATTTCAGAAATTTGTGGTTCATTGTTGCCTTTTATTTTTGATTCGTTTTATATACTGAAGCAGTATAGTATTCTCAGAAACCTTAGGTTGGATTATTAAAGCTAGTGTTTGCACAAAATGTACTGAAAATATTTCTAGATAATTCGTAGAAACCCAAGTGATTGTATCTGAGTTAGGATTTACTATCAAGAGATTTTTTTGAGTTTATGTTCGTTGCCACTTCTGCCTCACAAACAGTAGAGCGTACCCTGTGACATAAGAGGAATATCATGTTGCACGTTCTTTATTAGGAACCAGAAGCTCATGTTTCTGCTAGCAGACTATCTAATAGATACATATAATACGAGGTCTAGGGAAAC
>NW_012152807.1:265011-290121 GCF_000956105.1 Propithecus coquereli
ATCAAGGAAAAAGGGAGGAAGGATTGAGAGAAGGAAGGAGGAAAGGAAATGAAGAAATTCTCCATGTATAATATTGAAATGTTTTCAAGATATATTGCTCGGTTAAAAAGAAAAAAATAAGGTAAAACAGTATCAAAGGAGGTAAACAAATATAAGTATTTGTTTTCCATATATTTGCATAAAGAAAAACTAGGTAGAAAGGAAAAAGAGGAGTAGAAACAGGACTTCTGCATGAATGCCATATTATATCATGTTGATTTTGAGCTTTTTGAATGCCATTACCACTCAAAAATAAAATGAAATCTGACAAAATTGGGAGAAGTAATAATACATTAAGTTATTGTTTCTATAGGATATTTTTGGTTAAAATTTTCATTTTACATGTCAATTATTGTTTCAAATAAATCAATATGAGGACAATTACGTTATGAAATTATATCTAGGCTGATAATTTGCCACCCTTCTTAGAGGCTTTCTTTTAATCTAGACAAGGAGAATCTTTTTAAAAAAAATTCTTAATGAGAAATACATGCTTCTTTCTTTAGATTCAAATTTATGTCATTTTCCAAACGACAGCTTCTTTGGAAACACAGTCAACTACTATTTAAAATTAAAATAGTAGTTGACATAGCTTTAAATGCATTTAAGAAAACATAAGATGTTGTAATTATTCCTTTAGCAGTAGAAATAAAGCAGCTTCCACATTTTCTCATTTTACTCTTACATCCTGACAGAAGATCTTGGCTTCTTGTAGACACACATACTGTTGAAAGAACCAAACATACAGGCAGAGGTATAGAGCGGTTGTTTTCTGAAGTATGCGTTGTAATTACTTGTAAGGCATATTAAAACACAGATTGCTGGACACCACCACTAGTTACTGATTCAGGCGATTTCAAGTAAGCCTGAGAATTTGAATTTCTAACAAGTTCCAGGGCGATGCTGTGCTCCAGGGACTACGCTTTGAGAGTCCCTGTGTAAAAGGAATATATTTGAGCTATACTGTGAGAGCTGATGGTGTGTGTCTTTTCCCATATCCAAGTTTCACGACATCATGCTTATCAGCCATGTTGGGAGTATTTCTATCACAAAAATCAGCAAATGCTACAAATTTTTGTTTTTTGTTTTTTTTTAGAGAGCCAGCTACTAAAACATTTGCCAACATCCCACTGCCTAAAAGGCTGTAACTAGTAATAACAGAGATGAAATGTGCTGCCTAACAGGGGAATGGATGTAGAATATGGCGCAAATGCCCAATTTTTATAGCACTTAAAGAATAGCATAAAGAGAAACTCAGTAATAGTGTCATGAATGAATGAATTAATGGAAGCCTAAACTTAAAGCTAATATCAGCAGTAGGCCCTCAGACAGGGATGAAGTAATAAATTTTTATTCTAAAGCAGGCCAATAATTTGTTGTTATTCAAAGTGACTTTTTAAAATCTAGATAAGGAGAAACTATTTTTACAAAAGTTCTTAATGAAAAAATATATGTTTCTTTCTTTAGATTCAAATTAATGTCATTTTCCAAAACAGACAGCTTCTTTGGGAACACGATCAACTACTGTTTAAAAATGAGAAAATCAGATGTTAATGCATGGTATAGTTCTGTATTAGTATTATATCTCTGTATTAGTAATTATTATTACTAATATAGAACTATATCATGCATTAAATCAATTTCCATATTTAGGGACCTGTTCAACTTCAGGGGGCTTTCTATGGCCTACTATTAGGTTTGGTGGGCTACATAGCCTCTGGATTATACAACTTACAGGCTTACATTTCAACAAACAAACAAAAAACTCAACAAGGATAGACTCTGTTCCTAAGGAGTTCAGTCTCACTGGGGAGGCAGACAGTAGACAGAAGCTATGTGGTCATCTTATTTCCAGGATAAAAATTCAGCCATTCTTGATATCCACAGGGGAAGGCACAGCCCTTTGCTAGCTTTATAAACTTGGGTAAGTTTCTTCACTCCTTTATGCTTCAGTTTTCTCATCGCAACAATTTCAGTTGTATTCGGTTTTCACAAGAGGTTGAGAATGAATGAATCTAAAGCACCTAGCACAGGGCTTGGCACAGAGCAGGTTCACAATAATTGGTGAGATGGTGATTTATACATACTCTTCATGCTCAGATATCTGAATACAGAAAACTAAATATACATGTGGGAACTTCAGTGCCTCACATCTGAATCTACAGTATGTTCGAGTGTAGAGGTCCCTTTCTTCTTATTTTAGTATGCTTTATTTAAATTAATCTGTTTTAAAAGCACTAATTAAAATAAAACATTACTTAATAAACTATTTGGTAAAACTTAATTCTGAAAAACTATTATGGGTATACATTAATATCTTTAATCGCTTTTGGCTTCTTATTGCTTTCAACTTAAAGAAATAGCCAGGGGCATTCCACACTCCACAGATGACAGATCTTCAGCCCAGAGATACCAAAATGAGATGACCAGTTAAGTTTGTTTGGTTTCTGATTCCTATTTCATTGCATGGAATATGCCACCAGATACTTCTAAGAAAATTTTAAGGCAAAAAACTGACACTCACATAAGCAAAAGTGAACTCTCTATCTTTATGAAAGTACTGAAATATCTTAGGATTTATGGTTGAGACAGAAATATAAAAATGTCGTTGTTAATGTGTCCTGGGTAAATAGAGTAGACAAAGAAAATCAGAGCCATTTTAGAGCCCCTCTCTTCTTTTCAAGCCCCAAGAATTTAAACTCTTTCCGTAGGAAACCACAGGCATAGCTGGATAACTGCTTTGGTTTCATCCACCCATTTAGAGTCTAGAAATTCAAGAAAACAAAACAAATCTCAGGTAATGGATGACTATAGTAAAACTAAACTACATAATAATGGTAATAAATGCAATTTATGTTCCCGGTGAAAGGGCTCAAATTTAAGTGTTTCACTTATGACTTTTGTGAGTCATGAAATATATAGTTCCTTAGGGAGTGGGGAAAGAGAGTTTATCAATACTTATCAAAACTCAAAAGGACGCCGTGCATTGCAAGTGGGTATGTAGGCGACGACTGTGATAGACTGCAAAATCAGTGATAGCTCAGGCAGTCTTGCCGTGTAACAACTGGTGCGTCCATCACGGCTTTCATTTTAAAAGGGTTTGTAGGCAAAGAATCCCTGGACATCCCCTAGTTTATCTCATGCTATAGAAGACAGTGTAAAACACCAATTTATATTCTTGACGCTTGCATATTCTCTTCAGGCCGCATCACACAATATCCTCTTTAAAAAAAAGAATCTAAAAATATTAATTTTACAATACTTACCTGCTAAAAGGTCAAGACGAAATCTCACTTAATTCCAGGGAGATATAAATGGAATTAAGCTCAGTGGTAATTCTTGTCAGGTTCTGGAATAATCAGATTAGACATTTTAAACTTTTAAGGCAAGAAGAATCAACCCAGTCAGAATCTCATTCATAATTGGGAAAATAGAATCCAAATCCCATTTTCAAATCCACATACTTTATATGAATCCTCATATCCTTCAAACTCTCACAAGATTATTATATTTTATTACAATTTAATGATTTTTAGTAAACGTACCAAGGTGTGCGACCATCACATAAAGTTACTTGCTGTAAAACTTTATCCCCAGGCTGTTTGGAAGGGAAATCACATATTAAAGGCTTATTAGAAGTGAGAAGGAGAACACATGTCATTTGTACAGTACTGAGTACTCTTCAGGTTGTTGATTGTAAAAGGAGGGCGTAAATGAAGAGCACATGAGTACACTGGAGCCAGGCAGCCTGGCTTCAAATCTGTTCAGCGACTAGTAAGCTGTGTCACCTTGAGTATGCCCAGCTCTTGTTGTGCGGCTTAAGTGAGGGAGTACATGTGAAGTTCTTAGAACAGTACCGGGCCCATAATATGTGCTATATATTAACAATTCCTTGCTCTTACTATTTGCATTTGTCTGACGAGGTAAAAAAGGCCGAGAAAAATTGCCTAAAAATCACACTAACCCAAGATCACACAACTAATGAGAGCTAGCACAAGCTGAGCAAGATTTATCTCTCAGCATCATCCTTCAGGATACTGCCACAGAAAGTTCTGATTTTTTTTTAATAAAATGAATCTTTCAGAGGTCCTTTCCTAAATATACTTGAAGCCTAACACATCTCCCTTATATTTACTTTATATATATATATATATATTACATATATGTGTGTGTATGTATTTTATATAAAATCATCTACTATTTACCAGAGGCTCTGCTGGATACAGTAAGGAATGCAGAAATGAATAATACATGGCCCCTTCTTTAAAGTAGCTTATAATTAGCAGGGATTTAAGATATGTACTCTCGCCAAAAAATAAAATGGAACACAGAAGGGAATAAAGGAGCAGTGGCAGTAGGTAAAGTGAATTGATGATGAACTTACCTACCTCCAGGTTCCCAAATGACACACTGCATTAGGGTGTATAAAACTTTGAAGGTCTTACTTACGTCTTTCAGTTGTACTGCATCAAACGCCATCATTGTCAATGACGTGCCTGTATTGATTTTCAAAGACTGATAATGTGACCAAGAATCTAATTTTAAAGGAAAATAGGGGGCCTCATCATTAATATATATAATTTAATTAAGGTCAATGTTCATAAAATATTCATATAAAACCACTTAGAGAGTTGTAAATGACCACAAAAGAAAAATAATTGGCTTCTACCTTTTTTATGCCTATTTTTATTTTAATGTTTTACTTTAAAACTTTTAGTAACTTGAACAAGCTGTGCCCCAAAGAAGCTATTATATTTCCACCAGCCCTCAGCATTATCTTACAATTAATATTAAACATAAAGCTCAATTAAATTTCTTCCTGAAGAAGATTCTGAAATATTATTGAATTATTTAAATGATGATAGTGGTCATGGTAGTGGAGTTGCTGGTGCTGAGAGTGATGGTGATACTAATAATATCTAACATTTAACTTGGCTGTGCTTTGCTTTTTTTTTTGAGACAGGGTCTTACTGTGTTGCCCAGGCTGGAGTGCTGTGGCCCAATTATAGCTCACTGTAACCTTGAACTCCTGGGCTCAAGTGATCCTCTTGCCTTAGCCTCCCAAGTAGCTGGGACAAAAGGCATGCACCACCACATCCAGCTTTTTTTTTTTTTTTTTTTTTTTAGAGACAGGGTCTCGCTATGTTGCCCAGGCTGGTCTCAAACTGCTGCCCTCAAGCAATCCTGCCTCTGCCTCCAAAAGTGCTGGGATTACAGGTGTGAGCAATCACGTCCAGCCTATGCTATGCATCTTTAAAAAATCATTTCATATACACCTCAAATTAACCATAGAATGGAGATATATTTATTAGCATGTACTCAAGAGAAAACTGAAGTTTACTAGTAATTGAGTAACTTATCTAAGGTCAAACATTTAATAAATTCAGGACCAGGATTCAAATACAGGTTTGTCTAACTCCAAAATCTGTATGTTTAACCACCAGCCGATATTACTACACAGCATATCTTCTTAGAAGAGAGTCACATTTAAGGCCACTAGCAGTTGCTATGCAACTTTACCTAGAAAGTAATTTCGTAGTTTATTGTTTTGTCTGCCAATTTTAATGGTGTTAAGTGTTAGCATAATTAAATGTGTAGAAGGCAAAAATGTTGGTTGATATATCTAACACTTTTTGAAAGTTGATGTCTGAGACAGGTCCCTGCACACGTGGACTGAACTAACCACATAAGCCAAGAGAACTTCAAATGTTTTCACATTACTGCAAAATGGTTCATATTGTTCTCAAATCAAAAAACTCTATATTCTCTAACAGCAAACAATGGAATATGATTAGATAGTGGTGAGAACTATGCAGAAATTTTAATACATGTTTCTTTCATTGTCAGGCTTGACCTTTTTGCAAATTTAAAGATCGGTGCCTGGAAATTTAGGCAATTATTTCATATAGGGAATATTAGGCATTCAGATTTAGGAATAATCTATTATATGCTCACATATTTCAATTTTGGAAGCTCTGTTCGGTCTTTCTAGTCAGCATCCCACTATGTTAGGTTTCTAATAATCACTGTTTATTTTTTGACCCCAACTTCCATTATGCCATATTTTGCATGTACAGTGAAAGGTAAATATATTCCTGACACTGCACTGTGTATTGATCCTATTTTTTTCTTTGATCCTATTTCATTGGTCCTGTTTTCTTTTTTCGTGCTGTAACACCAGAGTTAGATTTGCAACCACCTTTTAAAACCACATAGTATATATTTGCGAATTGCACTCAACTTCATCTTGTTTTTCAATGTCCATTTTCCATTTACCTCAGTTTCTTAATCTTTTTGTTTTTATCCATTTTGTGAATTTTTATAATCCCCTTTAAGGTTTTTAGAAGCTGGAGGTAATAATTGTTAGAACTAGCCCTTTCAAGTTTTAGAAAAGAAACTGGAAAACCACCATCATTGCTAAATTTTCTAGATATGACTGTGTTAAGTGTTTTATTTAATCTGTTATTTCCATGTCTTCACTGAGCACAGACTCCTTCACCCCTTCAGAGCTCCTTCAGAGCACCCCTCTGAAAAATGCACAGAAAGTGAGAGTATTTTGTCATCTAACAAATTTCAAAAATTCGAAGATTCTACCCATTTGGTTCTTGTTATATTTGTGTGTATGTTTGATTCTGATAAGTCCTGATGTACAGTGTTATGAGAGCAAAAGCCAGGGACCCCCTAACATCAATGTCTCTAGAGTATATTTGCAACAGGAATAGGTTCTTTGTCTTTTCAATACTATTTGGAGCAACAGACATTATCTTAGTAAATGGGACTTTTTTGGCATTTAAAAGCAAATGTATAAATTATCCTTTGTAATTTCTACATGCTGAGGGGATGTGGCTGGATAATGATAAAATGTACTCATTTCCTCTTCTCCCCATGGGAGAACGAACATTTTGTATTCACTGCCTGGAAATCTGGAATTGATTGCATCTCCTTAAAAATATCTTTTTTTGAAAAAATCAACTACTGGTCTTTATCTTCACTAGTGTTAGATGAGTGTCTTTTCCCAAGGAGTGCTTATTGAAGTTTGCATTTTAATTCTTTTTCTTTAATGAAAAGAAGACTCATCTGAGTTGTTTTTCCATTGTAGTGTGGAAACAATCAATGATGGAAACTTCCATATCGTGGAATTGCTTGCCCTGGATCAGAGTCTCTCTTTGTCCGTGGATGGAGGGAGTCCCAAAATCATCACCAACTTGTCAAAGCAGTCCACTCTGAATTTTGACTCTCCGCTTTATGTAGGAGGTAAGCTCTTTCCAAATTTAATGGGTCCCCAAACCTTGTGATTCTCATCGTGGATTAATTCTGAAGTTATGGATGCCTAGTGCATCAATATTTATCATTAACCAATAGTGATCAATCATTGTAAGATGGACAACAAGGATAGAACATATGGGTTTTATGGGACCATTTTGTAATCCTGCCTCGGGTTCTAACTAAATGTGTCATTGGGATAGAGAAGAACATTAATTAATATTTCTTTTGTGTTTATCACGCTAGGTGACTTGTACATCATATCATTTAATCTTATATTTGACATGTCTACAGAAAAAGAAAGTGAGTTAAAGGACAAATCAGACAATGAAGAAAATAATGAAACAAGCTCTATGTAAACTGGGGAGGGAATGACCTCCCGTCAGTTGCCATGAGGAGTCAAACCCTAGCAGCTCAATCAGATGTTTAGCAGGCTGGAGTTTCTGCACTGCAGTTGCTAATTCACGTGGATGATAGAATAATTATCAATGAAATCCAATTAATTAATTAATTAAATGTATAAATTGCATTGAGGTAACAGAAAGTAGTTCTTTTAAGCTAAGCTCTCAAGGTGAATGAACAAGAGAGTGGGTTGGAAAGGTAGGTTAGAGCTTGGAGTAATGAAGACTCTGGACTTGATTTTTAAGCAACAACAAGGCAGATGAATAAATAGATGAGGGACAGAAGTATAAGCAAAGTCTAAAGAAGCCTAGAGAAGAGGACCTACTAAGGAGAGAGCTCCCACTCTTCCCTCTGTCTAGAGGAGGAAATATAAACTGGAGGCATAGAATTTCAAAATTTAGGCAAAAGAGCAAGAAAGCAGGTAATATTGAATTGATATACTTTGAATTAAATTACATTGAATTGGGCTGAATTCATGAAAAAACTAACTCATTTGAAGGTAAATAAGCTAAAGCTTCTGAAGAGGTCAATGTGCCCGATTTCTTCACCATGACTGGTATTTGCATGAAGTTCACATCATTCCTTGCAAAATAATAACTTTGGGAGGTTACATCGTTATCTTCACCCCTCAAAGCCTTCTCTGAGGGCATTTTCTCAAAATGTCCTTTAAGTCCAGAGCACTTCCCTTTTTAATAATTTCAGTAGTAGAAAATCTTAATACTTTGATAGTTTTCATTTTTTTAAGAAACAATTCAGATTCTTTGGTTCAATTCTGTAGATATGTATGGAGCACCTACCACAAGCTGAGAACTACATTAATGGACACATAAAATATACAAAATTGAAAAGAAACTTCCTTTCTGCTCCCAGGGAAGTGGGGAATGCAGATACATCTTTAAATAACTACAATGCATTATAATTAAATGATTGCCTATTGAAACTTCTCTGCAAGTCATCTGATCTAATTGCTTCATGGGAATCACAGCTTTGAGCCTCATTAAAAACAAAAACCTTCCATTCCTGCCTGTACTCCAGTTATCAGGGTTGCTTTGGGATGAGTGAAGCAAGTCACAGATGTACCTGTGATTTGAGAGAAAAGGAATTATATTTATTGAACACATGCTATGTGCCCAACACAATGCTCCTTTTACAGCCTTAATCCTGAGAGACCTTAAGAAATAGTTATTATTTTCGGTCTCTGAGAGACAACCTCTGGGACATTATATAACCTGTCCAAGTTCACTATTATGTAATAGACACCTCGTTTAAGTCCAGATTTGACTACATAGTCACCTACATTGCCACTCACTGCTTACCATAAGGCAGAAAGGGAAGCAATCTAAGCTTCGTGGCTTTTTGCTCTTTATTTCTGGACTCGTCCTTCACTTGACTTTATTATGCATTCATTAGGAACCATTGCATTAAATCTTTTAAAACCCCTTTAGAATGTTGTGCAAAAACTTTTTTTAAATACAGGATGGGATTGTTTAGGTCAGAACATTTTCAAAAAAGGGAAAAAAAATTTAAACTCCGAAATGCAAACTGCTAATCTTCCAAGGATAGAGGACCTGAGAAATCCACAGAGCACCTCTGTCTTCCTGAGCCTGAAGGAGACCGTTTTCATCCCAGCCCCACTGCTCACTTCCTTCCAGCTCAAAGTGCAGTCTCAAGGGTGATTCAGATTTTTAAAATGCAAGAAACCTGAAAAACCACAGCCTGGAATGTTATATGTTATATAAGAAGCTGAGTTAGCAAAGGAGAACAAGGTGTAAACACGTCCAGTTTAGAAACAGGGAAGCTCCCCAAGGACTGTCCCAAGGTAATGTAACCTATGCTATGGCCCCTTGCAAAAGTATTCTCTGGCAAAATGGAGAGGCAGCTTAACCTACCCTTGGGTTATCGACTACCCATGATATAGGCTTTACTTAACATGAAACAATTTAATAGTCATGTTTTCTGTATAATAGCCGAACCGGAACCTTTATTACTTAATGGACAAACACTAAATAAATAAAGAAGACCCACACTCAATTACCCATGCATGCATCGCAAACCCCTTCCTAGTGCCGCTATGGGATGAAGTACATCCGTCTTGATAGTTGGTCCCTTTATTGTCATTTGGAAGCCTGTAGAGCTTAAGGATAAAAATTGTCTGCTAAGTTTTCTGTTAATTCACTGATTGACTGAATTCTGCCTAGGTCCATGGCATAGAGAAAAGGCTTTTAAAAAAACCATGAATCTACTTCTGTTTATCAATTAAGACATAGCTCCCTGGCCAAGCACATGAAAAGGTTGACTCAGAATAGTTCTTGATTTTATGATATCCTACTGAAAGTCAAATATAAGTATGATGTATAAACATTTTCATTTACAAATTACTCTAATCAAAGCTGGGCCTTTTGTAATTGCTAGCTTTGGGACTAAAAGAAACACATTTTCCAATTGTTTCTTTCTGCTGTGGAACTTTGCCAATCTGTATTCAGTCTTGACATGTGCACATATGTGGATTGTGCCTCCGTCAAAATGAGCTATTACAAATAGTTTGGTAAGAAATTTATTTTTAATCTCTGAAGAAAGGATCTCTAATGTGTGGTCACTGAAATCCACAGCTTTATGATGGATAGATATGATGAAATTAGAAAGACTTGCCCCAGAACAAGGAATTTCCTGTCACTAGTCCTCTCCTGGAAGTGGTAAATTTCATCCTTATGAACCTGCTCTAGAAAGAAACCAGTTTCCAAGGCCAGAGGGACATAGACTAAAAGCCTGGACTCATGGAATTTCAAAGTCAGGATACTTACTTCAGTACCAAAGTGTGACCATGGACCACCTGCATGAGAATCACCTGAGCTGCATGTTAACATTCAGGTTTCTGCACCTCTCCCCTTCCCTACAGAATCAGAAACGCAGGGGCTGGTGGAGGGTGAGGGGGATGGACAGCTGCCTTTGAATGTGCATTTCTGGTGGTTCTTATACGTGACAAGCTTGGAAACAACTGCTCTGGCCCATCCACTCATGTTATAGATGAGAAAACCACATGCCAAAGAGAAGAAATGACTGACCCAGGTGCACACAGAACCAAAAATAAAGACTTGACCTCTAACCTGTTGGTCTTCTACACCTAGCTGTCTGACTTTGGTGCCTGCTAGGACACACAGGGGGCTGCATCTGACGGAAAGGGGGAGGCTGGCACAGGGCAGGGCCCAGAGAGCCCTGTGGTTCTTGGTCTTTATAACCAACAACACCCTGGAGAGTGAGAGCCTGGGTCTTCCCCGGCCTAGAACCTCCAGCCAGTAGCTCAGAGTCCAGGCACGGCCAGGGCATGAGCACCAGTGGGGAAAGTCAGCCGCCACTCCAAAGGCCTCCAGTTCCCTCTCCACCCCATAGTGACCTGGATGACTGCCTCCTGGGGATGCAGTCCAGGAACTATTTAAGGGTCTGGCTTAGGCTATGGAAAGATTCCTCAGTTTTGCCAAAATGAGGGTTACCAGATGACTGTCACTAGTGTAATGTGTATGGCCAAAGATTGCAAACACTCTGTTTTGGAAGGAATTTCTTTTGTATTCCTGACTTCCTTGGACTGTGAAGGCTTCACTCTCAATTAACAAGAAAAAAAAAAATGATGTGAATGAGGTGCTGTCCTGATGAGAATCAGGGGCAAGTTTTTCAGGCACTGACATCAGTGACTGAGCTCAGGGACATTGCCAGTGATGAGCAGGACTAGTTGCTGACTTAGAATTCGGCAGGGCCGGAGTGAACGGTCAGTGTGAACCCAGCTCTCCCGCTCTGAAACTTGGTGGACCTAACCCTGACTTCAGGGATTGAGGAGGTTTGTCTCACCCACCTGACTCTTACCTGAATTTGCTGGGTGACATTGGGCATGTCACTTGACTTCTCTGGACCCTGGCCCCTCATCTTTAAGATAAGGATAAGAATTAGTCAAGGGATTAGAAACTGAGCTTTGTGGAGCTCTAGGCTTCCAGGGATGTGGGACCAAAGGCAGTGAGTGGGGAGCATAGAGAGAAGTGAGCACTAATCCCCCCAATCTGGTTTGTGAGTACAGCAGCTCTGCCTCTAAGTCTTATATATTTATGTGTCCGTGTAAAGTTTTGTTTGAAACAAATTTTAACAATTAAAGATTGACCACCAGTGAACTAGGTACTTTATTCTAGTTGTGCGTTAGAATTGCTTACAGTATCTTCCAAAAACGCACCTCTCTTCTCTACTCCGCGCCCCACCCTCAACCCTGCCCAGATATCCTCATTTAGTAGGTGTGGGATGAGGACCCAAGCATCATTATTTCTGGGTGGCAAATGGCTGAGGAGCCCCCAAAGAGCCTGACCTCTGACATGGTGTCCCTCCTCAGGCATGCCCGGGAAGAACAACGTGGCATCTCTGCGCCAGGCCTCTGGGCAGAATGGCACCAGCTTCCATGGCTGCATCCGGAACCTGTACATCAACAGTGAGCTGCAGGACTTCAGGAAGGTGCCCATGCAAACAGGCATTCTGCCCGGCTGTGAACCGTGCCACAAGAAGGTGTGTGCCCACGGCACGTGCCAGCCCAGCAGCCAGGCAAGCTTCACCTGCGAGTGCCAAGAAGGATGGATGGGGCCCCTCTGTGACCAGCGGACCAATGACCCCTGTCTTGGGAATAAGTAAGTTTGTGCTGCTTGGTAGTTGAATCCACACTCAGACCCTTAAAGCAAAACCCAAGAAAGGAAGAAAGACAAGTAGGTGGAGGGAGGGATAGAGGAAGGGAAGAAGGGAAAGAATTTAGCCCATTAGCACTCTGTCCCTCATATTTGCCTAGACATCCTCCATTCTTATCTTACCTCTATCCATTCTTTCTTCCTCTGCCAAATGCATTCCCTTTCCTGTGTTCCTCTTCCCTGTAGATGTGTACATGGCACCTGCTTGCCCATCAACGCATTCTCCTACAGCTGTAAGTGCCTGGAGGGCCATGGGGGTGTCCTCTGTGACGAAGAGGAGGATCTGTTTAACCCCTGCCAGGCGATCAAGTGTAAGCATGGGAAATGCAGGCTCTCGGGACTTGGGCAGCCCTACTGTGAATGCATCAGCGGATACACAGGGGACAGCTGTGATCGAGGTAAGCCAGCCCAGCTGGGCACCTCCCTCTCTTGGAGAAGCAAGAGGGGTCCCCCATCTTTGAAAAGAGAGAGAAAGGGTGAAAAAAAACAGATGAGTAACATGAGAGAATATCAGGTCTTTGCACTACTTCCAGTTGCTGCTGTTGATTTATTTTCAAGCGTTGTGAAGGTACCAGATGGGAAATGTCCTAAACCTCCGGCACAGGATTCTCCACAGCCTTTAGCTGCCTTCCCACAAGTTGATTTGCTGTGAAATCCTCCCTTTGACCTTATGGAGAAGCACATTTACTTTCCTTGCCTCTTGCCTTTACCTGCTCTTCTCATCCACGTATATTATTAATTCATCTTTGGGCACAGAGAAGATGGAGCTAATACTTCTGCCCCAGTTTTAGTAGAAAATCACCTTTTACCTTAGGATTGACCGATTTATCACAGCGAATTATGCGGGTGAGAGGGACGGAAACAGGCCGACTTCTTATTCCACCTTCCTCCTCCTCCTTTGTCTGCGTGATCAGAGCCCGCCTTGCCTCCAGCTGGCACGGATTCCGTGTGTCGTGTATCAGGGACGAGACAAGAGGAACGTGCCCGTGGAAGCCTTTAGCAGATGTCTCTTTTTTGAACTATGTACTTCTTACTAGGGTAATTTATGAAGTTAGTGGAATGTTACTTGTATTAAGTAACAGATTGGATACTATTAAACTGCAGGTCTAGTAAATTAAATTGCACACTCTCTGAAACTGCTCCCTGTGGTAAACAAAACCAGCTGTTAGTGGTGTAAAAACAGAAGATATGTATTTTTCCCCTTTTTTGCAATGAAGGAAAAGATTTAAGAATCCAATTTTCTTGTCAGTGCAATAGTATTGTATTTATTGTCTACATATCTAGCATTCACTTTGCTGAAAATAAAGACCAAAAAGAAGCATTTTTTAAAGAACATCAGGCTGTGCCACCAGCCAAGAATATGTAGTATACGTTGCGAAGGGGGAGCAAAGACGGCACCTCGTGATTCGCGGTCACTCTGCATGATTTACAGTGACTGTCCTTAAAACGCTTGTGCTTTTTGTTCTTTTCTAGAAATCTCTTGTCGAGGGGAACGGATAAGAGATTACTACCAAAAGCAGCAGGGCTATGCCGCTTGCCAGACAACCAAGAAGGTCTCGCGGCTGGAGTGCAAAGGCGGGTGCGCGGGAGGGCAGTGCTGTGGACCTCTGAGGAGCAAGCGGCGGAAATACGCCTTCGAGTGCACGGATGGCTCCTCCTTCGTGGACGAGGTGGAGAAGGTGGTGAAGTGCGGCTGCGCCAGGTGTGCGTCCTAAAGCGCCCCTGGCAGCTCCGGCTTCGGAAAGCGGTCCATACTTCTCGACCGTGTTGGACTAATTAATGCTTCATAGTGGAAATATTTGAAATATATTGTAAAATACAGAACAGACTTATTTTTATTATGAGAATAAAGACTTTTTTTTTTTCTGCATTCGGGGAAAAAAAAAAATGCTTGAACTAAAGCTTCCCCCGCGCTGGAGAAGTATGAAGAAAGATCTACCTGCAGGCATTAGAACCACGATGGGAATCGTTGCAGCTCGGACCCATCTTTGTCACATGCTGAAGACAAGCAGAAGCACAGACACGTACACCAGGGACAGTCGAGCTACTGTGCACTGGGTGGAATTGCCCAGAGCGTACAACCTGTGTACCCTCCTTCACGTCAGCGACGTTCACTAGGACATGCCAAGCACACGCGTGTGAGTGAGGATGCAGGCAGGGGAGAGGAGCTCCACAATTCGCAGGTAGAACAAACAGATGAGAAATATTTTGTCCAAAATACAAAATGTCCTAGAGATCTGGGTTCCATTCATGACAGGAAATGAAAGTGCAAACATAAATTTTATCTTCTTTTAAATGTCAGCATGTCAGCAGAAGCAGCACACAAAAGTGTTTATCTACCGTTTTCCAGTATTAATGTTTTTGTAATATAAATGATAAAGGAGATGATAAAGAACCAATAGATTATTGATAAATAAATTAGTAATAATATGAATTTTTTGTTTCTATGAGTTCTAAACAGCCCTATACAGTATTCAGTTTCAGTGAGAAATATTTATTGTATCAAAGTACATTGTACTTAACATTTTAGGCCATCCTTTTGCTGTTTCTCGATGCTTTAATATATATTAATTTATAATTATCCTGATATTTTTGTACATTTTTCAAACTTAAAAATCAGGATTTTTTTTTTTTTTTTTGGCAATAGTACTAACATAGGGTTTTATCTTGGGATAAATATGTGTTGGTCTGTTTGTTGACCTTGACATCTGACCACGGGTGTCACTGACCTACTGGCCTCATTCAGGACACCTGCATGAGTATGCAAAGTCCAAGAGAGGAAAACAAAGATCTGTGTCTGAGATGGTCATTGTACAGAGAGAAGTGACCCCTCCACCACATGCCCTCACAGAAAAGCAACAGTGTATAGCAATCGACACTAGAAAGTAGACCTTTTACAAATTAATATTTCCTTGATGTTTTTTGACCATTTATTGGGGGGGTGGGGATAAAAAAGACTGTCATGTCAAGAACTATGATTTTTTTTTTCCAAACAATAAAACTTCTTTATTACCTTAATGTTCCCATGTTAACATGTTTGCTGCTAAATTACAATGTAGAATTGATAATGATTTATAGTGGACTGTGCTCTTCCCTCATTAAAATCCCAGGGTGCCCTGTAAAGATGCAGATGTTTCTTCCCAAAACCCTTTTTTACAAAGAAAATTAGATGTGCCTGTATAATTCAGTGTGCTTTGTCTTTCTCCAGACTAATATCAGTTACACTACTGATGTTTGTAAATTAAACAGATATTTACTTCATTAACAGCTTGGTGGTTTTCTTAGAAACTGCACCCTCCTTAATAGGCTCTTCCTTAATAATTTTTTAATCAAACTGATACAGAAAGAACAGAGAAGAAAATCTATAGCTTTTTGTTGTCAGAAATTGGTTTGAGTCACATATTGTTGTATCTGGGGACTTTGGAATGGCCACGTGAAAGAGACAGATATAAGAACACACAATCTGCTAGGGAAAAAAAGTACATATTTAATTAATTTCTTTATTAAAATTATAAGGTGAAATTTTTTTTGTTGTTTTTGTTCTTCTCTGTTTCTTTTCCCCACAAATAGAACCAGATGGAAAACAACAAAAGAAGGAGTGTTTTTGCCACTCTCAGGCCAGGCTGGTAGCATCAGGCATGTCATCTATAATAGGGACGCAGCACCGGCTGGGTGCAGTATTAATACCCACCATAAGATTACTTTATTTCCTTGTCAGAGAACATGCACAGAGGCACACACTCAGCACACACACTCACACACACTCTGTCTCCCAGACATGGATAGCCAATCTTTTATTCATTCTTGTTTAAAATGTCTTTGTTTTAATTCTATAAATATTATATCACCGTTGTAAAACATTTATCTATTCCCATTGATTGCTTCTTTTTTCCAAGGGGTTTAAATCATTCATTAAACAAAGAAACATCTGTGGAGATGACGTGATTTAAATTTGTGTTTATAGGTTTGTGTTATCGATATAGCCATTGCATTTTGGGTGCTTATTATGTGCCAGGTTCTCTGTGAAGCCTTTATATGAACTATCTCATTCATCTCTGTAAAACTCTGGGATTGTTGTGCTCCCCGTTTTACACATGCATTGAGGGCTCGTAGACAGAGAGAGGGACCCCACCTCCGCCAGGCACTTGAGACCACAGGGTCTCCAATGAAGGCAACAGCTTAGTAACTACTGCCTTTATTAGGGGACTTTTAAGCCTGGGCTCCTCATTTCTACAGCCCAATAATTCTTCTCGATTGATTATGTAGACTTAAGTAATGTGGATTAGAGACTTTACATTCATTGTTTTTGTTTTTTAAGGAAAACAAAAACTGTGAAGTCCTTGTAGCTTCCAACCTGTATTCTTTCTTCTTCCCGCATATAAAGGCACACAATAAAATTATGGTTGCCTGGGATTTGGGCTGATTTAGCAAGTTTCTTAGGGGATCATTTGCCTTGTGATTAGGACCACCTTCTGCACCTGAGCCCTTCTTTGAGAAAATCCAGTAGCCAAATAATTACTAGCAAATGAGACCAATTAAGCACAATTGTTTATGTTATAAAAGGCTCCTTACCTGTAAGGCCTTGACCATAGGATTCCTTTAAATAGGAAACTATTCTAGAGCATATCCAACAGAATTCAATCCATTAAACAAAAAGCATTTTGCACATTTCAGAATCAAAGCTCCTACACAGAATAATGTACATTTGTAATCTGAAAAAATAAAGTGATTAAACATCCCTGATGTGTTTACATTCAATTCTCACATGAGTGAGGCACCGTTAGGAAATGCCATGGGGATTCAACATGTGTTCGATTTAAGATGTGTTCATTGAATAATAATCATCTAAATCTTTGGAATTTGTTTTCACCACCGGTTTCCTGGAATTATTTCTAAGCAATAGAGACCAGCCCATGTTTTAAAATTGCTCTGAGCACTTTCATTTTTGGATGATTTGCTTTGTCAGCAGCAATTCTTTCTGGAGAAATGATTAAAAGGCTGTTGAAATCGATTCAGGACTTAAGGATCTTGAGCTTTATGGTGTCATCTACCTCATGGAGTGACCATTATTTCAAAAGTAATGTTTGTAAAAAGAAATAAGAAGGTATAAAAAGTATGTGAAGCTTCATACAAAGCTTTATAGTAAGTGTATAAAGCTATGTAAAATACATAAGCTATCATCATTCTTGATCCTGTGTATTCAAAAGTTATTTAACAAAAATTTTTGTCTCCTATCTACTATCTTGTCCAAGGAACTACACTAAACATTCGATAAACAGTTTCAGATGACACAGACATTGCTTCAGCATTTTAGAGCTTATACTGTGCCCAGCTGGGGTTGAAGCTAAAGGGTGTAATAGATGTTATACAAATGATCAAACAATACATAATTTTAGATAGTGATAAGCATCCTGAAGGAAATTATGGGACACTAGAAAAACATACAGCAGGTGGATCCAATCACATACCTATCGGGAGGCTCAGGAAGGCCTGTGTCAGGAAACGATATTTAAGCCAAATCTTGAAGGCTCAGTTGGGGTCTAGGATGGAGGCAGGTGGAAGTTTGTGTGGGGACGGGGATTGGGGGTCCATGCCTGAGGAGGGAAAGAACTCTTATATGGTCAATGAAGCAAAAGAAGTTAGCGTGGCTGCACCGAGGCATACACTTGTGTTTTGTGTGTAACATGACAGTGGCCATTTTCCTGCTTTCTTAACTCACTTCATACAGTCCACGTTTTTCTTTCGAACGTGTTTGCAGTTGATGTCAAAATGTCAACAAAAAGGGATGTCCATTTTAAAATAGCAACTAGTTAGCTGTGCTTAATGCACTTCCTTTCAACTTCCAAATGAAATACCTCTGAAGATATAGAAGTTATGAATATTCAAAATAGCACTGGAAACCAAGAATAATATTTCCAGAATTTCAGACGAATTTTCATGAACTGAGGGCTGATAAAGCTGGATTAAAAGAAACAACTGCTAGACAATCCATGCTTTGAAACACATATGTCTTCCTTCGTCTCTGTTTATACCAAGGCCAGAGACTCAGAAAATGAGTCAATTGGAAACCTAGCAGAAAATATCTGAGCATTAAAAGTGCCAATTAAAATCTGACCTCTAGTTGCAGCATGGCATCTGCATCGGGCTGGAAATACCTCACAGGATCACAGTTGTTGATCTGGGAAGCCCCAGCCTTCTGCCCTCAACGTGTCCTCCACTCTTGAGTGAAAACAATTTATTCCTGTAGATCATGTCAAAATATCTTTAATGAACTCCCACTGTAGGATAAAATCCAAGCTCTTCATTCCAGATTTCTCGCAAAGTGGCCTTCTCAAATCACCCTTCAATATGTGCTCTTAGATTGACAAATGCTAGGAAAGGATATTTTAAAGCAAATTCTGGGCTGAGATGTCTAAATTGTGGATATAAGATTCATCCACACAGAGATGGTAGTTGAAGCCAAGAAAATGGATAAGCTAATTTAGAGACACAACAGCAAGAACTTGACTGGAAGACTAACACCCATTTTAGATGATACATCTCTAGAATGAAGTGGTCCCAGAGTAAAGAAAAAGGGCAGTTTTAATAGAGTGGTGAGGTAGTAGCTGGATAGCCATGAGTTGGGAATAATAGACTTCCCTCTTAATAAGTCTGACAGCAAAAGAAGAGAGAATGGCCACTGGAAAAATTCATGAGGTCACAGGGTCATCATTCAATGAGTCAAAAAGGATTAGTTTATCACATATAGTCACAGCTTTGACGGTCTGGGACAAACACTTGAGGTATATTCTGGAGAGAGTACTGAGATCCAAGCTGGAAGAGTAAGACCAAACTGGTTCATCAGTTCCATGAGCTTGTTGATTAGTGGAGGTAAAAAGTGGAGCCCAGATATAGTGGGGTTGAGGAAACCTGGTGCCTGAGAGCAAGAAGCCACAAAATCACCCGGCATGAAAAGGGTAGTATATATGCAAGAATTCTTTTACAAATGACTTCTCTGTTGCCTTCCTCTTCCTCCCACAAAGGGGAAATAACACTCATAAGGACTAACTCTAGAGGTATAAAATTCAGCTGAGTGGAGGCATTGCCATCATGCATTTGGAATTGGCTTTGTCTCTTTGTCAATAAGTGGGTGGCTGAATTTGGATTCAAGAGAAACAAAAATAAAGAAAAGCACACACACAAAACCAGGGAGTAGGAGAAACGGCCACAGAGACAATTTTCTAGAAAACCTGCTATCATTAATCTTTCTCTCTCTCCTTGAAGTGACTAGAATTATTTTCATTGTTGATGCACATAGATTGTGGCAGAGAGATTAAGTGACTTGCCCAAGGTCACACAACCCAGGTCTCTTGACTCCAGCTGTAATGCAATATTGATTTTACTGGAATTGGAAGGCAAACTATGAATGGCCACATGAGATACAATAGAGGAATAAGTATTTCTCAAGGGGAGTTATTTCGATTTAAAGAAAAATGCCCTTGAATAGCACTTTCTCAATAAAAATATATTAAAATCTTAATATTTCCTGCTTGGTAAGGGAAAATAAACGGTACTTTTAACTGGAATTTTCTTCTAGAAACTGAAACTGTAGGAATGGAATGAGTTTTACATGGTGACTTCAGTATTTTTGGTCATCAGGCTGGTCAGGTGTGCCTTGATTGGGCTGACCAGGAGTAATTGAATTCTGTTGCTAAGATAGTCACAAGGACAGGAAAGAAAATGCCCTAGTCCAGTTCTATCAGTTGTAAAGTCACATCCTTGGACTCATTCCAGGTCGCAAGACAGTCTTATAAGGGAAAAAAAAAAGACATGGGAAAAAAAAAGTAGAGAGAAATTTCTGTTTGAATGAACATGTCTGATAATGTGTCTTAACCACAATCTCAGAGGCCTTTGTTATCTCAGAAGGGAAAAAGATGCACATCTGTGAATTGCCTAATCTTTCAGTTGCTTGATCCTGCTTGGTCTCTGCTTGCAATATTACCATTCAATTACCTCCACCACCAGCTCTTACTTTCAATTACATCTCCACATTGATTTTTTTCTTCCTATTATTCCTGCACTAGCCACAATTCTTCTCTTCTGATGCTTGTCAACTCCTTTTTGGAGCTCTGAATGAGCAGGAGCACATTTCTGAATGACATGCACAAGACCCTGTTTGATTAGGAAATAAATCTCTTATCATTTGGCAAAAAAAAAAAGCATGGTGGTCTAACAGTTCAGGAAATGAAGTGGAAATTCTTCTATCTCTGTCTCCTCATTTAACCTTGTTTTCCTTTTCCCCCTTTCTTGTAAATGCTTCTATATTTTAGAAAATTAGCACACAAATGTATCAACAGAAAAGACAGTCTAACAAAGAGAGTTAAGATTCACATCACTGCTCCTTCCGAAATGAGGACACGCAGGAGGAAAGAGGCCCAGTCAGTTCAACTGAGTCAGACCTCGAGCTGGTCCTCCAGACCCTGATGTACACATGTACACACATACACACGTACATGCACACACACACATACATAGGAATGTAGGAATAAACATATAGGAATAAAGGTAAAAATCAAGTCATCAAGGGATTGGCTGATTTCCAAATGAGAAAAAATAAAATTTGAAGTTTTTATACTCTGTTCTTCTTTACTTGAATCCTATCCCTTCTAAAAGCAGAATCACAGTACACAGAGAAACCAGTTTCAGCATGGAGCACAGCCAGTGGATCCATGATGGGAAAAATGTCGTGTCTGGAAAGACATCCTTGGCCTGAGAACATCAGAGGGTTACTTCCCCAGGTCCCTTTTCTCACCCTGGCCTGGCTCTTACTTCTCCTACATTACAATGGAACGGAAATGTGTATCCACGCCCATCCTCAGGATGTACTAGAATGCCCTAGTCAATCCCATGTGGATACTATGACATATCTGCCAGAAAAACTTCAAGACCAAAGGACTTATCCTGCCAGCAGCTGGGACCTCCCCCAGTGGACAGTCCTCAGGTGTCAGCCCACTTTGGAATTGCCTGACTGAAGAGAAACATCTTGCCGAAAGTCACACACCTTTCTCAGGGCAGGCCACGTGCCATGACTGGATGATGTGGGGATATAAATGTCTGACCCCCTCTCCCCAATTTGAGACATTTATGAAGGGCCACCCCAGCTTCAGGGCTCCTCATGGGGTCAGCTGAAACCTTCTTCAAGACAGCATCGCAGTACAACGTCTCCCTCTGCCCGAGCCCAGTTCCGTCCCTTCCATCCACAGGTGATGCCCCCAGAGCATTGTCTCGTAAACCTATGTACACAGGGTCAGCCTCCTGGGGAACACAACCTGAGATACTCGTATCTGTGATTCACAGTGAACAGGAGACTGCAGTGCAGCAATGAGATACTTATTTGAGGTTCAGAAAGTGGCAAACTTCCACTCACAGGGCAATCAGGAAGGTAAGGAGTGGCAATTCTAAAATGAGATGTGACGACAGGGTGGCACCCTGCTTGGATTAGCTGGGCATTGCTGCCTGAGCCCCATGTGGTTAGTGCTCTAGAAACTTCCAGAAAGTTGCTGCACAAATGTCCTTTACCTTGGCCTCAGGCCTCACAATTTTCCCTCAACCAGGGATCCAGGCTGCTGTCTTACAGACTCAGAACCCCACTGCTTTCCCCTTTGTGGTCTTCCTTCAGCCCCTCCAACCTAAAAAGTAATTATTACCATATCTTCACTGGGAGAATAGAGCTCCATTTCCCCCAAGAGAACTTGACCTTGACAACTTAAAGGCCTACTGTGACTCATCAGCTTTCATTCTTCCAAGACCATAAAAGGAATTTTCTGGTGTCTTAGTCAGTTCAGGTGCTATGACAAAAACCACAGACTGGGTGGCTTAAACAACAGAAATTTATTTCTCACAGTTCTGGAGGCTAAAAAATCCAGGGTTAAGGTGATGACTGATTTTGTTTCTGGTGAGGGCTAATTTCTGAATGTTAGATTGAATGTTTGTGTCTCTCAAAACCCATATTTTAGAATCATAAACCCCAGTGTAATGGTATTAGGAGGTGGGAACTTTGGGGAGATAATTAGATCATGAGAGTAGAGCCCTTATGAATGGTATTAGTGCCCTTATGAAAGGCTCCAGAGAGCTCATTTGGCCTCTTTCCACTCTGTGAGGCCACAAGAAATCAGCAGTCTTTAACCTGGAAGAGAATCCTCACTAGATCCCAACTTGAACTTGACAACCTAAAGGCCTACTATGATTCATGGTCTTTTATCTTCCAAGACCAATAAAGGAATTGTCTGGTATCTTAGTCACCAGATCTCAAAATTCCAGCCTCTAAAACTGTGAGAAATAATATGAATGATTTATACTTTTTAAATGTGTGAAAAAAATCAAAAGAAGAATAATATTTCTGTGGTTTATACCACCTTGTCTGTGGTACTTTGTTATATCACCCTGAACTGACTAAGACACGTGGACTTTGCTCAGTTCTTGCACTCTGGAGGAAGGAGAGAGGGAGGGAGGGAGAGGGAAAGAGAGAGGGATAGAGAGCTTCCCTTCTCTCCTTCAATGGTCACTAATCCCATCATGAGGGCCCCACCCTCATGACATAATCTAACACTAATTGCCTCCCAATGACTCTATCTCCAAATACTATCACAACATCACTCTGGGGTTTAGGGCTTCAACATATTATATAAATTTGGGAGTGGGGGTAGATGCAAACATTCAGTCCAAAGCACCTGACATCTCTCATCAGGGCAAAGACAGGAATTAAGTTCTCTCTGGCATGATGCAAACTGCAATCATTTTTATTGGCCACAGAAAGAAGCAAGAAATGAGGAAGTATAGGAAAGAAGCTCCAGCCAACCAGGTAGTCACAGGAATAAGTGATATTTTAGTCATTGATTATTGTGTAACAAATCACCTCAGAAATTAGTAGCTTAAAAAGATCAAAAATCATCTTATTCTTTCGTAGTTTCTCTGGGTCAGGATTTTGGGCTAGACTGGGAGTTCTCATAGGCTAGCGCTGCCATTATCTGATGGCTTGACTGGGGCTGGCTGAAGGCCAAGGCCTCAGTTGTTCTCCATAAAGGTCTCTCCCAGAGCTGTTTGAATATCCTCATTGCATGGTAGCTGGCTGCCCCCAAGGTAAGCAATCTTAGACACCACAGTGGAAGGTGCCTTTTATGACCTTGCCTTAAAAGTCACAAACCATCACGCCTGTAGTATTCTATTAGCTGCAGGCTTAGTGCTGATTCACTCTAAGAGGAGACTACACCAGGGCTTGAATACCAGAGGTGAAGTCACTGGAGCCATCTTGGAGCCTGACTCCTGTAAACAGCATCTAAGACAAGAGTTAACTATTCGCATAGCAAATACCAGAAGCAGCACCGGCCAGCAGCTAACCCAGGACCAAACTCTAAAGTAAATAAAGCTGTGTCTGGTATTGTCCCATAAAACAGCAGTCCCTGACCTTTTTGGCACCAGGGCCCAGTTTCATGGAAGACAATTTCTCCACAGACCTGAGGTGGTGTGGGGAGGCAGAACTCAGGCGGTGATGCCAGCCATGGATGAGGAGCGGCTATAAATACAAATGAAGCTTCTGCTCGCTTGCCTGCTGCTCACCTCCTGCTGTGTGCCCAGTGGAAACACAACTTTTCATGGAGCCTGGGGACACATAGCTCTGTGGCCAGGTCCTCAACAGTCTACAGACGGTACTGGTCCAAGGCCCGAGGGTGGGAACTGCAGCCATAAAACATACAGCTAAAGACCATTATCACTTAAACTGAGTCCTTTTCTTGCTCTTAGCTACTCAGTACTAGTTTTTCCCTAGTAGCCTGGGTGCTACTCAGTATCTATTCATTTCATCCCCAAAGATTAGGGAAACTTCCAAATACATAGTGTTTCTTTTTTCTTTTTTCTTTTTTTTTTTTTTTGACAGAGCCTCACTCTGTTGCCTGGGCTAGAGTGCAGTGGCTTCATCATAGCTCACTGCAGCCTCAAACTCCTGGGCTCAAGAGATCCTCTTGCCTCAGCCTCCCAAGTAGCTGGGACTACAGGCATGCGCCACCACACCCGGCTAATTTTTTCTATTTTTAGTAGAGACAGG
This sequence comes from Propithecus coquereli, assembly GCF_000956105.1. NCBI lineage: Eukaryota > Metazoa > Chordata > Mammalia > Primates > Indriidae > Propithecus > Propithecus coquereli. The sequence continues at coordinate 289,504 of NW_012152807.1, forward strand.
GCTTCACTCTTGCTCAGGCTGGTCTCTAACTTCAGACCTCAAGTGATCCTCCCACCTCAGCCTCCCAGAGTGCTACGATTACAGTTGTGAGCCACCACGTCCGGCCCAAACACATAATTTTTAAATACATTTTGAGTGACTGAATGTGCTAGGTTCTGGGTATGACATACTGAACAAAAGAAAGGTTGCCTCTACCCTTGTGGAACTTACAATCTAGCAGGGAAGCCAAAAAAATCAATTAAACCAACAAGTGATTGTATAATTCAAAATTGTAATAAGTTCTGCTATTGGAAAAGAAAGTCATAATAGGGTGAGCTTTGTTTTACATCAGCTGGTCAGAAAAGGTTTCAATGTAGAGGTAAGGTTTGAGCTGAGACCTGACAAAGGACAACACCTTCAACCAAGAAGGAAGAGCATTCCAGGAAGAAGGAGACTCGGCCTGCAGAGCCCTGAAGTGACAGATGTGTGCTGGGGCGGCAGTGCAGGGAGGTTGAGGCAGAGACAGAGGAGCAGTAGGCTGAGCCAGAATCACCGAGGGGAGCAGGGGCCAGGTCTTGAAGGGCTTTGCAAGGGAAGGAATTTGAAATTTTTTCAAAATCAAGTATGAAGTCATTGCAT
>NW_012152807.1:290525-297866 GCF_000956105.1 Propithecus coquereli
CCAGATAGTCACATTTTATGAGGGACCGTCAAAGGCATCTGCTTCCTTTCCTAGCCTAGCTCCTCCCTCCCTCTTCAACACTCTTGCCCTCCCTCTTCCTCCATCTTCAGTAATTCTCCCCTTTCTTTCTCCTCCACCCAGGAGAGCCCTGTTTTCTCCCTTGGCAACTATTATTCTGTGATGAAGTCATACATTCTCACTGCTCCTCTGGAATGATAAAAAGATGATGAGAGAATATAGTTTATCTATCTTTCTGGAGAGAATAGGGAGCCAGACCCAAATCCCAGTGTTCCCTGTTCCTCTAGAGAGACCCCGTTAGTACCATGTTGAAGTTTATTAGCCTCAACAATGTGAGGAATTTCCTCTTCCTTTCTTCCCCTAACCCAGACCTTACCTGCCTCTGGAGTCACCACCAGCAGAATTTGTCCAAAAATGTTAATGTGCTAAGTCAGAAGTCTGCAAATTTTTTCTGTAAATAATAAGATAGTAAATATTCACCTCTGCCATTGTTAAAATGTAAATGATAGCTATAGATAATATATAAATGAATGAAAGGCTATATTCCAATAACACTTTATTTATGGACACTGAAATTTATATTTCATATATTGTCGTTGTCATGTATCATGAATTATTCTTCTTTTGATTCTTTCAAACACTTAAGACTGTAAAAACCATTCTTAATTCAGAGTCCATACAAAAGCAGACAGCAAGGCATAGGCCTGTTAGCCGCCCCCTGTGCTAAATAATTGAGATCCAAAATAAATAAACTGTTGTGTTCTGTCTGGAAGAACTAGCAATCATGTTGGAGACATTAACATATTATCAAATAAATGCCCCATAATGTGGCACATACCGTAACTGCAACATGAACAAAGAGCTATGGAAGAGCACAGAAAGAATTCTCTTCAATTCCATGGAAAATCTCCGTCACTGTGTCTTCTTACCACTGTCACCTTGAGATAGCATGATGTTTGGTGCTCTATAAAATTAATTGAATAAATTAATGTTTAATTAATTTATTACTTAATAAAAATAGCTCAAGGACACTTTCTAGGGATTAAGTAAACATAAATGAATACCCTGGGACTCCAGTCATCAAGTAATTGCTAGATTGGGAAGGAATACAGGTGTTTAGGAAATTAATAAAAGCACAATGTGACTTGTATAAGTAAAATAATTTTCAGTAGCAGAGAGAAGGGAGTGATACAGTCTGTCAGATACAAGGGGGTTAAGAGAGGATTCCTGGAAAAGGTCATAGGCATAGTCTGACAAAAATGATGGGGAAAAGAGGATCCAAGTTATTATTCCACTGTGACACTGAGAAGAAGAGTGGGTTACAGGCAGCTGGGGCTGGGATTGACAGTTTGGAGAACACAGAGGACCACTACAGAGCTGTCATAAAGACTGTCCACCTGGGGGTGCCAAACACAAAACAGGTGGTCACACCCCAGGCTGTCTCTCTAGGGAATTGGTGGCCACATTTCTCAAGTAAAACTGACAAATAAGAGGGCTGTTGTCTTTCTATTGATCTCACCCCTCCTCAAGCTCTTATCCATACACCTGCTCGCCGCTGCCATGTTGGAGCTTAGAATGCAGTCTGAAGAAGGTGGTGAAGGCATTGAGTACCTTTGCCAAAGGATGGAAAATTGATACATTGAACACGAACTTTAATTCAATCATTTCCAAAAATATTTCAGAAAATACAGGGTGTCCCAAAAGTCACCATACATAGGGAAAATGGAAATTCTAGCTAAATGTACTTTTGTTGACAAAATATTCATTACAAAATTTTACAAAATTTTTCCTTTGTAGTCTCCATACAATGCTTTTGCATTGGCAGAAGCAAATGCAAACACTTTCTGGAGGATGAATGCCAGCAAGTTAAACATTAGCACAAAATCCAGAATTGTAAAATATAAAATACTGGAGGAAATAAGCTAGCATGAGTATGATCAACAGGAATAAGAGTCAGTAGAATTAAATTTATCTATCCTAAATATACTGGAAATTATCAGATATAAATATGAAAAAGTACATTTAAAATATTTTTTAAAATAAGAGGAAATTATTATAAAACATGAGCCAGGAATAAGACCAGGTAGGTTTAAAATAGAACAAAAGAAATACAAAAAACATAATGGTTGGACTTAAGCATTGAGTTAAATAGCATATAGATACAACTGCAAAGAGAATTAATGAATCAGAAAATAGATTAGAAGAAATTATCAATAATGCAATAGATACAAATAGATGCAAGTTTTTTTTTAAAAAAAAAAGGGGTAATGGCCGGGCGCCGTGGCTCACAACTGTAATCCTAGCACTCTGGGAGGCCGAGGCGGGTGGATTGTTTGAGCTCAGGAGTTCGAGACTGAGCAAGAGCAAGACCCCATCTCTACTAAAAATAAAAAAAAAGGGGGTAATGATAAATGAATGATAGGATGAGAAAGGCTAGCATACATCCGTTTAAATTTCCTGGGGAAAAAAAAAAAGATAGATGAACCGGAGAAAGCAAACATTAAAAGAGATAATGTTTAAGAATTTTCCAGAATAGATCAAACGTATTATTCTTATGATTAAGAAAACACAACAAAACCCCAGGCTATATAAATAAGTAGAAATTAATTTTATAATTATATTCAAACTGCACGTCACCAAAAACAATAAGATCCCCAAATCAGCCAGCCAGAGAAAAAAAGATTTCCCACAAAGTATGTAATTATTCTCAATTTTACTGACAACGTAGTTCTCAAAGACTACGATGGAAGTCAGAAGACAGTGGAAGTGAATCTTCCAAGTGGGGAGACAATCAATGCAATGTTAATAAACCCGAGGTAGTGTGTTGGCCCAGTGGAAAACTGGGCACCATTATAGCACCTATGTTGTAGCATTGTTACAAGAATTGAATGAGTTATATAAGAAAAGCAGTTAACACAGTGCCTGCTGAGGAATTAGTACTCAAGAAATGTTTGATATTATTAGTTACGATTGTGTATTATAGTGGAAAGGACACAGAAGTTGAAGACGAACAAAGATGTCTTCAAATTGAAGTACATCTCCTATTAGCTGGGTGATCTAGTCTGTGTTCTGCAGGCTCTCTCATCCCCATTCCCTCCTGCAAAACTCATGCTTGTGGTCTACCTCACGCTAAGGTACTACATGTGCAACTCTCAGCTTAGTGTCAAGATTAAAACCAATACTCATTAACCAGCATATTTCACAGCTCCACTTGCTTCTTTTAGTTATTATCTTAAAATATTATTAAATTCTCTAAATTTAAGTTTCTTCATGTGCAAAAAGACAATAGCCCCTGCTTCACAGGAATCATTAATTTTTTCTATTTGGTCATTCGACACTCATTTTCTGAGCACATCTTGTGTCAGGCACTGTGCTGAGTTCTGGAGAGACAGATCAGATCAGGGAAGCTGATGGCCTGTGGGCTGGGAAATTATTAAATGAACGAAGACATGCGAAGGAGCTAGCATCGTGTCTGTCTCACAGAAAGCCCACATTCCGGGCTGAACCACCCATCCTTCCTTCCCCTGCCTCTGTGTGTCAGGCACTGTACTCACTCCCCCCAGATAAAATGATGTGTGACACACAGGCCTCACTCTCAGGATTTGGGGAAAGTTTTGCTCAGTGATTAAGAGGGCAGGTCTGGATGCAGCCGGCCAAATTCAAATTCTGGATCCTCCATTTACTAGCTGTGTGAATTAGTTTCAATGTCCAAACACAGAACCTAAGACAGGGATTTGGATGCAAGCATTTCATTTAGGAGGCCATCCCATGGAGCACATGAGGGAATAGGGAAGTAGAGGGAGGATGAACAGCTCTGCTCTATGTCTCTGAACAGCACGCAGAGCAAAGCCAGCCAAGCCGGCCAGACCCCTGGTATCAGAACTGTTACAGAGAGACACAGAAGCTTCTGTGTCCTCTAAGCCACGATATTTGGGGCTCCTCTGTGACAGCACCTTTCCTTACCCTCCCCAGTGTGCTCTTTTGCGAGTGGTTATAGATAGTAAATGAGGCGATCTGTGGAAAATGCTTAGAACAATGCCTGACATCTGGTAAAGTTCTGGTAAATAATTGTTATTATTATTACCGTTTGCTAAGGTGTGATCTTCTCACTACGACCTGAACCACTTACACTCAGATTAGCGGAGGAATGGATCTCCAGATATAATTAGTGTTGCTGCAAGGATGACAGGAACTGGGTTCTGATTAACCAAAATGCCAAATGTCCATCCCACATAACAAGGACCACAATGCCTGCCATTATCGAGGGCCTACTTTGTGTCAGTCCCCGCACCAGGAGGTTCATGTACGCTATTTTATTCACTCTCATAGCATTCTTCTGGCATAAGTATTAATATTTATATTTTACCATTGAAACGGAATCTCATGAAAATAATGGAGCATTAATCTTAAAGGCAATCATCGTTTGCAAAAAAGAAAGAAAAGAAACCCTGCCTCAATCAAGATTCCCACTGAATGCTCCGAAATTTGGAAATGGAACTGACTTTTAAGAAGATACGATAAATGACAAAGGTGCAGGGAGTTTTTGAGTCATCTGAGGGAATGTTAAGTAACATGCAACATTTTAATTCCACTTTGTCTGACTCCGCCGCAGCTCACTCTTAAGGGATTCTAATCATTAATCACCCAAAGACTTTATGTCTACGCTCAGGCTGCTTTTTCCGGGGAAGTGATATATCTTGAATTTTAAAGTCACAGTAATGGTCCCCAAACAAGGCCAGGGTACCAATTTTCTCCATTAGCCACACAATCAACATTTCTGGACCTCATGGACAACAGCAATTTTCTCTCCTGGGTGATGACTTTGTATAAATATGCATGCAAACATAACAGGGCTTTTTTCAGAGAAAGTTTCTGCAGGATCACTTCACAGACTCTGTGTTCTCATCCAGGAGATATCCTGGGGTGTGGAGCAAGCTCTCAACTCTGTTGAGTAAATTCCCTGATAGTTAGAGCTAAGGATATATTTTTCCAGGAAAAACAAAATTACACCACATGGGTAGCTTCCCAGCTAATCCTCCTTTCTCCCCAGCCACCATCAACCACCCCTGTCCGCTAATCCTCCTGCCTCTGGCCGTAGACAAGCCGAGGGACAAATGCAGCAGCTGCCAGAGGAAGTGATCACTCCAGGCTACACATTTCTCAGCTTTTAAAAACAAGGGCTGTGAAAAAGGAGAAAAGTTGTGCTGTCTTGTGGAGAGAACCAAGGGACGTCCAGGGGCCACTTTAGGACCTATCATGACCAACTTCACAGCAGTGGCTGTGACACGGACTCTTTCTTTAACTAAACTTTAGGTAGACTCCTTTGAGACTTCTTCCTGCTAAGCCTGTTCCTTGATGCGCTGAGCCCAGTGGTAGCAAAGAATCCTGCTAAGGCAATTTACGGAGGCAGCCGAGAAAGCTCCTCTTCCCTTACCCTTGACCTCCAATCAAGTTCCTCTTATGTTCACCCTTAATACCTAACGAAGCTCCCTTAGGGATTTCCCACCCACTTTTCACCCCTGTCTGGTGGCTATAGATCTCCACCAGTCCCTGTTTTGTTCACAATTGAGTCCAATCTCTTTCCTCTACTGCAAAAGTCTTGTCCCCCATTGCAAAAGTCTTGAATAAAGTCTTCCATGTTTTTAATAAGTGTTCAGTGCAAAATTTTTTCTTTTCCTTGGGCAAGAGATCTGGAAATATCTGGGTGCTTTGTCAACTATATATCTGTGAATTTGGCGTAGACTATCTAGATGAGACTCTTGTATAGACACTCTCATAGCTGGGTTTTCAAACAACTTGAGGAGGTAAATTGAGCTTGCTTGCTCTTTTTTGTTGACTTTCTATTACCCTTAAGCAAGTTGTTTAACTGAGACAGGCTTAGATTTCCTTATTGCTTAGACTAGAAAAGAATAGCCCCCCACCCCCACCCCAAGTCAAAGAGCTTGTTCTGTAGCTCAGTGAGAAAATCAAGTGAGGTCGCGATGCCTGTGCAAGAGGAAGGCTACTCGGGGAAGCTGTGTTTGTGCTGCGGAGGGCAGCCAATACTCAGATGGCGTTGAGACATTTGGGGAAATGCTCATAACATAGGAAGTGAAAAAAGCCAGGCAGCAGACTAGCATAAGCAGTATTACCCTAACTATGAACTATAAAATAGAAAGATAAAAGGTGGGGGGGAAATGGCAAAATGTAAACCCTGATTCTTTGGCTAATGACACTGTTTTGTACCAGCATACATCTTCCATATTTTGTTCACTGAACATGTATATTTCCATAATTAAAAATAAGGATTAATGTTATGTGAACTGGAGTCTATGGATAGAAGACCTGTTTGAGGGATTCTTTACTAAACAGACTAGGGCTTAAAGGAGAAATTTCTATTATAGAACCTGCCTTCAATGATCTCCCCACCCCTTCCTCAGCAATCTCACCCTTTCTCCCTTCCTTCTCCCTGCCTCCCTTTGTCTCTCTCTTGCTCCTTCCCTTAAAGCCAAAGCGAATTTTTCTCTGTCTGAAGCAAAACTATTTCCCTTACACCCAGGCCCTTTCTCAGGATCATGTTCTAAGTCATTCTCTTTCCTTTCCAAAATGCAATGCCCTTCAAAAGATGAATTCCCTTGAATAAATTTTCTTCATCACATACAGGGATATTAATACATGCCCTCCCCACCTCATTGCTATTTTTGTGTGAATATTAAAAGAGATATTGCATGTGAAATCACTTTGGAAACTGTACATCACTGTAGAAATAAATATTAGTCATTTTTCACAATTCCCAGTTACTCTTACTGTAAGTATCTGTTACACTGTATTAGTTGAATTAGAACTGAACATTTACTTGTCTTTTTCTTGTTCCATACCACAAGTTCTGTGAGGGCCAGTGGTATCTTCTTCTCAGTGATATGCTCAATGGCTGGCATGGAGTAGGTGTTCAAAATATCTGTTGAATGTATTCTTTTCTTGGCCAAACTTTAATCAGGCTCCTGAACTTTCTCCCAGGCCCATCTGTGCACTTCCTTGTAAAATCCAGTTTTAGCAAAGGACCCTGCTAAGTCAGTTTAACAAGAAGCACCTACCCTCGATAGGTACCTGATCAGGTTCCTCATCCTCCACCACCTTCCCGGTGATATCTGATTGCCCTGGCCTGTCTCCAGCAAGAATCACGTTAAGTTGGTTTAGCCAGAATCCCCCTTAATAACTTTCCAACCACTGGCTCCCACACTGCTCCTTTGCTGTAAATTCCCACTCGCCCAAGCTGTATTGGGAGTTGAGCCTGGTCTCTCTTCCCCACTGCAAGACCCCGTTGCAGTGGTCCCTGTACCTATC
>NW_012152807.1:298261-302196 GCF_000956105.1 Propithecus coquereli
GGTGAGAAGCTATACGGCCAGGCTTCTGAGCTCAGTTGGGACTGCGATGTTAAAGTTACTCAAGCTCCTTGTGTTTCACTTTTCTCATTTGTGAACAGAAGGTGAGGATATCAGCTACCCTCAGGTCATTATGAGATTATTGATTAAAACATCTGAAGTGCTTAGAACTGTTCCTGGCACCCAGGTAAGTCCTCTTAAGTGAGCTTTATTTATTTATTAACTGAGTTTTATTTTATGATTGTATTTAAGATTCTAGTACTTTCCTAGGTCAGAGACACAGAGGTTTACAGACATGCTCAGACAGGCTCCCCATCCACCTTCCATTCTTAGCCTAGAAGGATTCCTCAGAAACCAAAGTCATGGGAGGGAAATACAAAAATAACACATAACTTCTCAGCATCTTCCACCACTTTCTACTTCCCATTGCTACTTCTAATGTGCAATATCATCTCCGCTTCTAGAAGGATAAAAGTAATATAGGCAGGTCTTACATCTGACTTATATTTATGTTGCCTAAAACATTTAGCTCAGTGCTTCCCTAGTCGTTGAAATTTAACACTGTGATGAATGGGAGGAAATGGCAGTAATGGGGCTGATTAGAGAACACAAGAAAGGGTCCACATGTTCGGGGGACCTGGGTAGGAGATCTGAGCAGGCACTTGTTAATGCAGTTTTCATATTGTGGCCAAACCCCTACTGTCTGTGCTTAGTGAGGACAGCGTTCCTTTTTCTTTCTTCTGTCTCCTTTATAGAGGCTTCATATGTGTAGAAGAATCTTCTGCTCACAAAATTGCAAAAATGCCTATTCGAGTGCTGACTCAATTAGATCATATGATACTTGAGATTCACTTCAAGTCTCCATTGTTGCCCGTGACGACCTCAGTATCAGTATTTTGTAGGCATTTATTATAAATAAATGGATTTAAGGGTGTCATGTGTTTCCAAGAAGAACAGAGAACTTATCTGGTGGGTTCAGATGATGTTTTTGGAGTTTCCCCCACCCACTTTTACAGGGCTCCAGCCCCTCGAAAATCTCTTTCTCTGACATTTTTTTGTCAGTTTCTAAAAAGGAACACAGTTTTCTCCACCTCCACCAATAAACCCCTTTCAAGGTGCTGCAAAAGCGTGGTTCCTCCTTTGCCTCTACTATCAGCCCATAGTGGCTGAAGGTGAAAGGCTACCGCTGGGGAGGCCTGCCACTCTAACCAGTGACCCTATTCCATGTGTCAAAGGGCTCCAACAACATGCCAAAGGGGGAGGAAGCCCTATCTCCACCATCCCTTCTCTCACTCACTTGCTCACTCATCCACTCACTCATTCAGTCAAGCAGTATTTCCTGCAGCCCTACTGTGTACCATACGAACCTGCATATTGTGTGATTACATAGTCCAGAACTCAGTGCTGACTTAGACTGTCTGTGTCTCACATAGGTTTTAGAGCATATTTATTCACCTTTTGTTGCAGATCCCTCATTGCTGCTACAGTATAATTTTCAAAAAAGGTAAATGCAAATCTCTCACATAAGTATAAAACAAACACGTAAAGATTTTATTTATGTTATTCAATGACAGAACCTATAAGATACTAAACCAGCACATTCCAAGTGCTCAATAACCACATTTGGCTTGTAGCTATCATAGTGGATGATGCAGATAAAGAACATTTGTGTCATTACAGAAAATTCCACTGGACAGGACTGCTCTAGATAATGGTAAGTACCATGGAAAACAAGCCGGTGTAAGTGTAGAGGGTGCCTAGAGTCTGAGAGGGTTGAGGAGCTTTATGCTAATTTAGCAAGAATGGTGTTGCCATGGTTTCTTGGGGGAGACAGCCTTTGTGTTGAATGACAAAGCATCCTGTTACAATCTGATGAAGGACATTTTAGGCTGATAGATTATGTCAAAGCTATGAGGCAAGAACTGCAGAATTGGAGGAACAGAAGGTAGGCGGACACAAGGACAAAAGGAGGATTCTAAAACTGTGAAAAACAAGTTTTGCTTCCCTTTTGTCTAGAAGAGATCACTTTGGCAAACTCTCCTGTTATACACACATAAGTCAGGGGTCTGTTCTCTCACTTTATGATATCCCTGCACTTTGATGAGGAAACCCCAATGTAAATACTGCAAACTAGAATGTTAATGCATATGAAAAGTCTGGGAGGTCAGACAGGGACAGTAGTGGCTCTGGTTAGGATGGGCTTTTCTGTTCTGAGAGATTTGTGATTAAGATATTTCTAGGATTTTCTCCAGAGGTCTGGCATAGAGATTTAAGGACTTTGCCCCTGGGAAGGTACTGAAGGGAGGGGGACTCTGATTTGAATGAGGTTACAGACCAGAGTCTAGAGACAGAGCTGGCCCAAAGAGAACCGAGCCTATGAGAGGGAACCTGACTGAGAAATTGTCAGAGAAATGAAGCCCAACAGCCAACTTAAAATTTTTAGTGTTGTGATTCCCTTACTCTGTTCTAAAGTCTTCAGTGATACATAGCACCAGTTCTATGCTAGCACTGTCTTTGTGAATAAAGTGTGAGGTGAGGCAAGCTAAGAAAGACTATAGCATCAGGGAGTAAGGATGTGACCAGAGGTAATCAGGAAGAAATCTGGGGTATTCAATTAAAAAGAAAATGCAAATTCTCCTAGGGATATGTAGGAATCCTGGGAGGAAACTGGAATTTCTGAAAGAGGGCTACTCAGAAGGCTGTACAACTTAAGGGTATTTGAGTTGTATAATAATTGTTAAAATTACAGTAACTAATGGAATAACTAATAGATTCCAGACACCATATTTACATGCATTGTCTCATTTAGTCTTCACAATAACCTCATGGGATAAATATTATTGATTCTTTAATTAATAGAAAAGAAAATTAGCTGCTATAAAAGATAGCCCCATATCCCAGAGACTTTCCTAAACAGACATCAGTTTCTCACTCAGGTAAAACATAAAAAAAGTGTGTTATTCATTAGCATGGACTTCTCTGCCAAGTAAGCTGTGAAGGACCCAGGCTCCTTCCACATTGTGGCTCCATCATCCTCAACAAGACTGTGGTGATAATGTGCATTTCCCTGGAGGAAGGGGAAGGAGGACAGAGCACTGACCAGGTAGGGCTTTATAGGACATCTCGCTTGCTAGAATTCAGTCACATGGCCACACCTACCTGCAAAGGAATCTTGGAAAACAAGGTTAGCTGCTTCCTGGGAAAAAGAGGAAATGAGTTTGGGAAACAGATAGCTAGTCTCTGCCATGTTAGGCAATTGTTCTGATGGCTAATCTAGTATTGTCAGAGGAGGGATTTAGTATGACATTTTTTGTTTCTAGAATCATTGTTTATGCACATGGAGTTTAGAACTTTGGGGTTGTTAGACTTATCCTCCTCAATTTGTTGTTTTATAAGCTTTGCCTTCTAAAGTGGATGTGAGGTAGAGATAGGCTACCAAATGACATCTACAATAATAAGCAGATGGAGAATGCTAGCTTTGGAGTCAAACAGATCTGGTTTTCCTCATCTCTAAAATGTAGAAAATAATATGTGCTTTACTGGATAATTGTTAGAAATAAATAATACATGTAAAGTCCCCCCAAATGTGCCTGGTACATGGTACAAGCTCCATAAATAGTAGTTCTTAGCTGTGACTTTCCTAATAAGAGAAATAAATTACAGTGCAGTGAAATGAGGTTTGACTAACAAGAGAAGTTCAAAGTATTTAACACATGACTATCTTAAGGTCTTGAAATATGCTAAAGAGGCTGACACATTAAATTCTGAGCAACCAAGTGTCCCCAACAGTGGGAAATATGATCACAGCCCAAATCCAGAAAATGGAACATATCAGTTGTCCAGAGAAACACAGAATTTCCTGACACTAAAGCTTGAGAGAAATTTTATATAAAGAGACAACGGTTTAGGAAGTGGGTCACATTCTCAACCAAAATGAC
>NW_012152807.1:303635-307827 GCF_000956105.1 Propithecus coquereli
GTAGTGCCTTAACCTGGGTGCTGGACACATAGTAGCTGCTCAGGGTAGGGTACATACCTCACCTCAAGAGCTCACCTGAAGGGCTCAGCTATTTTGTCCCAGTGACCAGGCCTCCAGTTGTGCTCAAATCCCAAATTTTTTATGTTTTAGAAAAGAGAATTCACACCAGGTAAAAACTGAACACAAAGCTAAGGAAAATTCAATTCCCTTCCTCACTCTGGAGTGAAATTTCCTAACCTACTGGACGGAACGTAGATTGGACAGCAGTTGCCTGAATGCATCAGTACTCTAATGTGCAATGGGACCGGTGGAATATGGCAGTTTGGCAGGCCACCTGTGATGTCCAGTGTCTGATTTTCAAACTCCAGCTCCAGCTCCATCCACTGTGTGACCTTGGACAAGTCAATTTACTTATCGGTGCCTCAGTTTCCTCATCTGTAAACAGTGTTGACCTCACAGGGCTATTGTGATGGTAAAATGACTTCAACTTTATCAAATGCTTAGAATAAGCAATTATTAAATATTCAATAGATGTTAGCTATTATTATCAGTGGCTCTGTCCTATTTCCTGTGTGGAGTGCTTATGCTGAAAACGAATATTTTTTTCCTTTGAGTTGCTGCTATCTCCTCAGAAGGGAGATTCCAAACCCAACCAGAGCAGGGAGAGCATCTTCATTCAGTGCTTTGATTCCTGTGTTGGAACCACCTCTTTTTGCTGGTTTCCTCTTGGATCATAAACTTAAACCACCCTCCTATTTTTCAGAATTCCTGGTCAACTAAGTTGCCCGCTGACCACACAGACATCTGCTCCTTCTGGTTCACACAATGATTCTAACCCCCGTCCTCACCACATGTGCTGCTAAGGATGACACGAGGCAGGGAGCACTTTCCACATCCAGCCTTCTGGGCTGCAACCCCCAAGCCACAGTGCCCGGCTCTCTTCCTTTCCAAATCTCACCCCAAACTTTCCGCTTTGCTTTGTATGATGCTTGTGGCTCAACTCTGCCCGTTTGGACTCTGGACATATTTCCAGCTTCTTGACTCTTCTTGGAATTGGATTCAACGTTTATTTCACTCTTCTCTTTTGTAATTTTTCTTTTGCTTGTTTAACAGTACATAGAGTCACTTATTTTTAAAAGCTTCTAAATGACCCCTTGTCCTTTTCTATTGGGACAAGCATTGCAAAATACTTTCAATATGAAATAAGAATTAAACTTAATGGCCCATTAACTGTTTTGGTACTGGTTCCTCGGAGCTTCACATGTTGGAAATCTACTGGGCGTTCACATCCAGTCAAGGGCCAGACCACTACGATTCAGTGAGGTTTCTCTATTTTTCAGAAATATTCAAATGTTGGGGGAACCTTTTAAGAGGATCACTTTTTCTTCAAAGTAATAACAGCAGTTCCTGCATTAAAGCCTCCCCAATCTGGATTCTCAAACCCTGGTATTCTAACAAGATAATTAATATATATCAAGAAGCCATGGGATCGGTAAACTCATAACTAATGGGTGTGGAGCACGCTGTATGGGGGAAGGGCATGCTTGTAGCTCTGGCTTGGATGATGCAAAGGCAAGATATGTAACCAAAATGTTTGCACCCCCATAATATTCTGAGTAATAACAGCAGTTCCTGCATTAAAGCCTCCCCAATCTGGATTCTCAAACCCTGGTATTCTAACAAGATAATTAATATAGATCAAGAAGCCATGGGATCGGTAAACTCATAACTAATGGGTGTGGAGCACGCTGTATGGGGGAAGGGCACGCTTGTAGCTCTGGCTTGGATGATGCAAAGGCAAGATATGTAACCAAAATGTTTGCACCCCCATAATATTCTGAAATTAAAAAAAAAAGAAAATAAATAAATAAATTGAAAAAAGTAAAAAGAAGAAGCTATAGGAAAAGCACTTAAAATTCAAATCCCTGTTACTAGCTGAGAAACACTGAGGAATTTTTCCCCCATTATCCAGCCTCGGTTCCATATCTGTAAAATGGGGATAGAAATGGCCATGTCATGGGGCTGTAGCAAAGATTAATAATAATATGAGCCCAAAGCCATAGCTAGCATATAAAATGTGCTTAATAAAGAATTATGATTATTTTCAATCTTTCAGGAAGTTCTAATTTATTTTCTTGTGATGAGTCTGTACTTTATTTCCTTTTGACTGAGAATTTATGAGCTTAGTATCCTGACACTGGTTAGCTAACCAAGAGCTATGATCAGCAGTTATAAATGTCTGTACATGAAATTGGAGAAAATAAATTATTTTTATTTATCGGACCAAATCTTTCACAAGATGCAGCCCACAGGTGAAAGATTACACTGAGCAATAGCAAGTGGGCGTTATTAGAGAGCTGGATCTGGGAGTCCCTGTCTGACCACCAGCGAGCCTGTGAACTGCTCTGAGATTTTGGTTCATCATCTGAGAAATGAGCATAATAATTTGCCTTCCCCAGGGTTATTGTGATAACCAGCATCAAGATAATATGTAATCATTCTCAACCTTCCCTTTGTGGAAAAACGGTGGGAACCACAGTTTCACCCCCACACTCTACTCAGTAATGCGGACATGCGTGGGAAGAGGTCTTATTCCCAGGAATGACGGTGCATGTATCATTAATAGCAGTGATTAGGCTGGGATGTAATCCTGCGTCCAGAGGATTCAGTGCCTGCTTCCTTAGATCTAATTAATCTCACAACCATGTCCTGATTTTTCCTAAACAAGAGGCCACTCTTAAAATTCCTTCAGGAAGCATTTGTTTTTTTGCATTTTCTTTTCCTTCCATGTATGCTACTGAGTTGTAAAATGGACTTTGTCCTAGCTGAGCTCGTTCTGGCCTCCTCCGCTGGCGCCACCTTTGCCTCTTGTGCTGACAGGCTCCTAAGCTCCCCATGAGGCTTGCTTTTGTGGCCATCAGCATCCCAAACCTCCCCTTTCTGCCCTTGCAAGAAAAGTGCTTCTAAGAGCTGGGGGAGAAGCGTGCTGGGGAAAAGCCTCAGAATTATCCTGGCTGAATTTGGCATTTGCTTCGATCTTTGATCTTGGATGCAGTAAAGTGTCAGCCAGACCAAAGTCATTTTATATATAGGCTGCATAAGCGAAGTGGAGGGGCTTCATGGTTAATTGATTAAAACGTTCCAGAGAAGGTGTGAGATCAAAGGGCCGCTCGCTGGTTTTATGTTTCTCTGGGGTCCCACAGGCCACGTGGGTGACACAAATGACCTTGGGCATGAGAGTATTCAAAGGCTAGTGTTTGTTTGTTTTATTCCACAACATGATTTGTGTTTCCCAGGGCTGCCTGGTGACAGGTTGTATTGTGGGCTCCCCACGGCCTTCATCTGTGTTTAGGGGGGCCTCAACTGGAACAGAAACCGTGAGCAGGAGGGCATGACCTTGTCACGCTGCAACCAGTGCCTCTTTCTGCCAAACCCCAAGGAAACAGACTCCATTATATTACTGGAAGGCAAAGACCACAATTTTCTCTCTATCTTTTTTTCCTTACTTCCAGTAAGAGTCAAGAAGAGGTTCACAAAGTGCACTATCAGTCCCTGGAACCGAGACAGAAGAGAGGCTAGAAAATGTCTCATTGTCTCCAACTGTCCTGGTAAGAGGGGGCCAGAAATCTTCTGGGAAAACATTTTTATAAAGGGCCTCCAGTTACCGGAAACTTAGCAAAGCAGGAAGAAGTGGTGGTAGGAGAAGATGTGCTGTCCAGAGAAGCATCATAAACTATCTCTGGTGACACGGAGCATTAGCAATGGGATAACAGCTACCATTTATCAAGGAGCTGCTATTTGCAGGCACTAGCGAGTGCTAAGTGCAGGACACCTCCTGCAAAGTCTCGTTAATCCTGCTTCATAATGGACATGACTGAGGCCAGAGAGTATAAATGACTCTCTTCAGATCACACAGTTTGACATGGGATTCAAACCCATGTTGACCTGGCTCTGAAGTCCTGGCTCCTCAATCTCCCCGTGATGGTCCCAACTGTGTCCACCCAAAATTCATGTGTTAAAGCTCTAACCCCCAGTACCTGAGAATGTGACTGCATTTAGAGAAAGAGTCTTTAAAGAGGTAATTAAGGCCGGGCGCGGTGGCTCACGCCTGTAATCCTAGCACTCTGGGAGGCCAAGGCAGGCGGATTATTTGAGCTCAGGAGTTCGAAACCAGCCTGAGCAAGAGCGAGAC
>NW_012152807.1:308272-314141 GCF_000956105.1 Propithecus coquereli
CCCAGTCATTCATCGTACTTTGTTATGGAAGCCATAGCAAACTAATGCACACCCCTAGGCCATGTTTGATTCCCATAGAAACAACCCAGGGAGGCAGGTGCTTAAGAAATGCCCTCCCAACTTGCTGGATATAAGACATACATGATGTAGTTATCAAAGAGTTGTGAGGGTTTTTTTGGGGGGGGAGTGGGGAGTACTTGAATACATTTTCTGCTGAAAGAACATTCTTCTTGTATGGGGAAGGTCTGATCAAAGTGTGAAACTAAGGGTGAAAATTTTGCACCCTTTGAGAAGCCTTCTGCAACCCCACATCTCCAGAATAATCCCTCTTTTGCTACCTGAGCACGTGACATGTATCTCCTTCACAGTACTTGGCACCCCTCTCTGTAGTTACCAACTCTCGCTGCATCCTACACTGTAAATATATTGAGACCTCGAATTTGCCTTCTTCAACTTTGTGTTCCCAGGATCAAGTAAAAAGTTTCCCTCGAGATAGTTGAATGAATCAATAAAAGTGGACACACAGACACACCTGAATGAGGACACATTTCACCATGACTATCTGGTTAGGTACCACTGTCCTGCCAGTTAAATGAAGATGAGATTCTTAGAACTAGGAACAGAAACATAAAGAACTCAGGATACTAAATGAGAGAGCATGTGATTTTTTGAGCTTGTTGGAAGAAATGCCAATCTAGGTACTTAACACCCAGAAAGCAAGAACCCCCTCCGCCCGCCCCCTCACCAAAAGATGCTGGGATGGAGGGGGATGGAGGAGGCCAGGCAGGGTGGCTTCCAAGGGCCCTTTTGAGGGGATGACCTGAGCCCCTCAGCCTGGAAGGCCTGGTTCTAAAGCCTGTGCTAACACCCACCACCCGTCCCGCCTTCAATCCGGTGTAATTTTAGAGAGTTTTAAGCATCTCATACTTTTCCCTTCCCTTCCCTTTTCTTCTTTTCTCTTGCCTCCATTCTCCCTTTCCTCCTCTTTCTTTCTTTCTCCAATTTTTTCCTGCTAATTATATCCCTTAGAACTTAGTGAACACAGTGTTGAAAACGCCAGCCTGCTTCACTGTGCTGAGATAAACCACAGACAGGAGCTGTGTTGACGGCAAGTCTGGCACTTTCTACAAGGAGCAGGCTCCTCTTGAGGGGGGAGAGCTATGAGGAGTCCCCCAAAAGCAGAGGCCCTGCTTGCTTTTTCAACAACCACAGTACAACTTGTTCCACTTTGCTAAAACTAGAGTTCTGTGTTTGTCTTAGTAAAGGTGGCTCTGTTCTTTTTCCGTGAATCTTAAAGATCAGAATAACAAGTTCTGCACAGCTGTCTTAGGCAGGGTGGAGCTATCAGCTAAGGAAGGGCTATTGTTGGGATATATGAATAAGATTAGGACATAACTTCTCAGACCCTTTTCCTTCTCACCCAGCTCTCAATTCCTCTGTCTGAAACATTTAGACTGTCCATAGAAGTCCACTATGACAATCTGTGTTTTCTTTTTTTTTTAGTCTCAGAACCTATCAAGGAAGAGCATGCAGAGTCTTGCAGTGCCTCTTACATGCTGTCCCCAAGCCAAGGCCATGTCACATTCTGTTCCATTACTATAAAGGCAACTTAGCGATAGTATACTATTGAGGAGGGGTCACCAGTACCATCCACTCACTCCTCTAACTATCTAGCCATCTGACGGATATTCATCACACAAATACTCTGTTGGGCACCATGCTAAGAACAGGAGGGACACCACGGAGTAAAGCCCAACAGATCTGGACCAAAGCAGCAAACAAGCCAGTGGTGGAGACCTAGAATTCTAAACAGTACTGCAAGGGTTCAACAGTAATAAACTATCACAAATGTAAGTCTCTGGAAGAGCGTTTTGATTGTGTGCCAAGAAAATGACATAGATAAGACAAGAAATAAAATGTTTCATGTTAGGGTTAGTTTGGAAGCTGCTGCTTGAAGGTGTGTCTGTATGGATGAGCAGAAGGAGCATTTTTAGCAGGGGTAATAGTGTGAATAAGGGGTAGAGGGAGAAATGGGCATAATGAGTAAGGAAGATCAGCAAGAGATAGTTTTGTCAAGAATGGAGGATGCTCAGATGAGCAAGTTTTTGCAGTCTTGTTGGGCTGCTGTAACAAAATACCATAAACTGGATAGCTTATAAAAGACAGAATTTATTTCTCACAGTTCTAGAGGCTGGGAAGTCCAAGATCAATATGCTCATGGCTAGTGAGGGCCCACTTTCTGGTTCGTAGATGGTACCTTCTTGCTGTGTCCTCATTTGATGTAAGCAGTGACGGGTCTCTGGGTCTTTAATAAGGGCGCTAATACCATTTATGAGGGCCTCACTCCCATGACCTAATCACCTTCCAAAGGCTTCACCTCCTACTACCATCACACTGGGGGGTAGGATTTCAACGAATGAATTTCGAGGGGACATAAACAGCAGGAGTGGAGGAAGATGAGGTGAAAATGTTAGTGTAGTCGGTTGAACAATGCACTCCTGAATTCATACCACCCTGAACCTCAGAATGTGGCCTTATTTGGAAATAGAATCTTTGCAGACTTAATTAGTTAAGATGAAGTCATAACGGTCTAAGTCTAATGACTGGTATTGTTCTAAGAAAAATAGAGGACACACAGAGACACAGGGCAAAAGGCCATGAGAAGGTGGAAGCAGGAATTGAAATTATGGGTCTACAAGCCACGGCACACCAAGCATTGCTGGAAGCCACCAGAAGGGAGGAAGAGGTGAGGAGATATACTTCCCTAGAGCCTTTAGAAGGAACATGGCCCTCCTGATACGTTGATTCTAGCCTCCAAAACCGAGCAGAATAAATTGATCTTGTTTTAAGGCACCTGGATTATGGTACTTTGTTGTACAAGCCCTAAGAAACTAACACAGCTAGGTTAGCACAGATTAATATGTTCACTGTCGTCAGACACACCAGGGGTCCTATCAGGGCTCTGCCACTTCCTAGCTGGGAGACTTTGAACAGGTCAACTTACTTCCCCATACTTTAATTTCCTTAGCTATAATATAGATAGATAATACCTACCACATATGGTTTCTGTGAGAGTTAAATGAGATAAAATATACAATGTGTTTAGCATAGCACCTGACACAGAGTAAATACTCAATTTATGTTTCTCATAATCTCCTCTATCATTCACTATTTTTAATAACAATATCACACTGAGTGTTCTCAATACTCAAAGCACTATGATGAGTATTACAGGCAATATGGAAATTAATAAGATACTATTACTCTTAAATTACTTAGCTCAGGCTGCTGTGAAAAAATACCACAGACTAAGTGGATTAACAACAGACATTTATTTCTTACAGTTTGGGGGGCTAGAAAGTCCAAGATCAAGGTGCTAATGGATTTGGTTCCCGGTGAGGGCTGGATTCCTAGATTTTAGATAGTTACCTTCTCACTGTGTGCTCACATGGCTTTTTCAGTGCTTGGATGTGGAGAGAGAGTGAGAGAGAGAGAGAGAGGTCTCCTTCTGTCTTTTTCATCTTGTAAGAGCACTAATCCCATCCCAAGGGTCCCACTCTTATGTCCTAATCTAAATCTAATTATCTCCCAAAGGTCCTGCCTCCAAATATCATCACATTGAGGAGCAGAGCTTCAATACATGAATTTCTGGGGTACACAAACATTCAGCCCTTAAGAGTTGCTACAACTAAAAAGAATTACATCATCCACACCTATGCAAAAAACACAGTGAAAACTTCAATAGACTGTTATCTATTGATATTTTACTATAAATGTTATATTTTACAAAATAAAACACACAAAAATGACATTTCCCTTTTTCTAGCATTTTCACTTCCATTTTACGTAGGAGGTAGCAAGGATAGGCAGACACCCTAGAGACCTCTTGTCTTGGAAAATGCAGGAATTGTCTGGCTCTAAGACTAGTTATCCTGGCAAAGAGAGCAAGTTGAAACACAGCTGAATACATCACGTGAAAAAAAAAAATGTTTGGCAGTCCGGGACTACTCAACTACTCATACCAGGTTCTGTCACGATAAGTTTCTGAGGGTCATTGTTCAGCTCTTGCTGAATAAAGTCTTGAGGATAAAGTCTTAAACTGAATATTTTAACAAGTGGTTAAAAACCTGAATTTTCAAACCTGTTAAGTCATTGCTTCTTCCCAACCAAGAGAGACTAGGAGGCCGCTCTGCTGTCAAAGGCTGACTGGTGAATTCCTCAGGGTTGCTCTTCCAGCTCGCAGAGCTATTCATCATTTTAGCAAGCACCCTCTGAGGGCGCCTTCGGTGATTTACATGCTACAGATAAATTATGATGCCTCTCATGATGTTATCATCATTTCGGCTCACGGATTCAAACACTTTCTGAGAGAGGACTTTTTTCACCCTTTCTTAAATGATGAACAACTCCCAGACAGATTATATTGTAGTTGTCAAGTAAAAAGATATAGGTATATTTTCTTAAAGATAAACAACTCAGCCACCACAGCTAGTCAGCCTAGCAACAGGAAAACATTGTCCACTGAGAGTTAACTGTTTATCCCACCTGGAAAAGATCAAACTTTCTGGGTATTCCAGTCTTATTCTCTTTAATGACAAATTCTCTCCTGTAGTTTTGTCTGGGTTTTCAGTTTCTAACAGGATAAAGCCCAAATAGAGCAACAAGCCTTCGTTTCTCTTCCAATAAATCTGTGGGATATCAATGCTCAGATTGAACCTCATTTTGGGTTGAGTAGTTCAGGCCTTGCAGTCTGTTCTGTGGACAGGCCAGTTGACAGAACAGGTATTTTCCTCTAGTCAGCCTGTCTCATAAGATTCATGTGATTTCTGTGGGTGGTGACCCTACCAAGGTCTTTGGGTACTAGGACAATTTCTAAGGCAAGTAGGATAGGCAGAATAATGCCTCCCTCTCAAAGATATCTATGTAGTGATCCCTGGAACCTGTAAATGTGTTATGCTACATGGCAAGGGGGAATTAAAGTAGCAGATAGAATTAAGTTTGCTCATCAGTTGCACTTACGATGAGACAATTATCCTGGATTAACCAGGTGTGCCCAGTGGAATCACAAGGATCCTTAAAAGTGCAAGAGGGAGGCAGGACTGTCTGTTTGAAGTAACGTGATACGAGAAAGGGCCGACTGGCCACTGCTGGCTTTGAAAAAACAAGGCAGCCACAAGCCAAGGAAAGTGAGAAACCTTTAGAAGCTGGAAAAGGCAAGAAAATGGATTTTTCCTGAGAGCCTCCAGAAAGGAATGAAGCCCTTCTAACACTTTGATGGAAGCCCAGTGGGACACATTTCAGACTACTGACCTCCAGAATCACAAGATAATAAATTCCAATTGGTTTAAGCCACTAAGTTTGTGGTAACTTGTTAAAGCAGAAATAGGAAACTGATAAAAGGAGACACAATATCTTCATTATCTTCCATTTTGAACAACCAGCCCTGTCTTAGTCTGCTTGTGCTGCTATAGCAAAATACCACAGACTGGGTAATTTATAAAGAACAGAAATTTATTTCCCACAGTTCTGGAGGCTGAGAAGTCCCAGATGAAGAGGCTGGTAGGCTTGGCTGTCTGGTGAGACTGCTCTCTGGTGCCTCATTGCTGCATCCTCCACAGGGGAGGAATGCTGTGTCCCCACACGGCAAAAGGGCACGTGAGCCAAACACTTTGTGAGGCCTTTTGTATGAGGGTCTAATACCATTCTCAAAAGAGGAGCCCTCATGGCCAAATCACCTCCTAAAAGCCTCATTTCTTTTTTTTTTTTTTTTTTATTATTCCAGGGTTTTGTGAGGGTACAAACATTATAGTTACACTTTATGTCTTTGCCTCACCTAAATGCGGGTTAGAGGCATGCCTTTCCCTCCCTT
>NW_012152807.1:314411-344875 GCF_000956105.1 Propithecus coquereli
AATCGTGCTGCCATAAACATTTGGGTACAGATGTCTTTATCGTAGAATGTTTTGTGCTCTTTTGGATAGATGCCTAATAGTGCTATTGCTGGATCGAATAGTATTTCTATTTTTAGCTCTCTGAGGTATCTCCAAATTCTTTTCCACAGAGGTTGCACTGCAAATTAAAAGCCTCATTTCTTAATACTACCACACTGGCAACGCATGGATTTTGGAGGGAACACATTCAAACCATAGCAAGCCCAGAACTGGCACAGACCAGCTGCTTAATAAATGTTGGGTGAATGAATGATTTGTGTCAGAATATCCCAAGGCAAACTTCCTCACTTTCAAAGTCACCGATTCCTCTGGAGTGCCTTGTGTTCTTAGTTCCCCTCCCCGTAGACTCTTCTCATTCTTCTTCCACTTGCACAACGGTTGACTACTATCATCCCTGGAGCTCCAATGAGCCAACTTGCTCACTTTGACAGCTCAGCCACCTGCCTCCAGATTTTCTTAGATGATCCATCAGTACTTCAAAAGGATGCATCAATGTCTTTCTCACGTCCCTAGTTCTCATTGCTACCCTTTGCTTCATACTTGGTGTTCAAGCTCCTGAAATGCCTGGGGCTTGCAAGTACTTCATGTTACATACCTCCATAAAACATATTCTGCTTTGGGAGTTTTTTGTTTGCCTTTTTGTATGTGCAATGAGAATATCCTTGTTTTCTCTCTTCAGGTGACAAACTCATATTTGTCCTTCAAAATTTATGTCATATAGTACTCCCAGAAGACTTCCTTGACTTCTTAGCTAAAATTATTCCAATCTTCCTGTGGGTTCTGCTTTTACACTTCCTTACTATGCTATTAGTGCATTTCTTGATCACTGTTTAACTTTGTTTTCTTTTTTGTTCCCTCTCATTTTGGTGTCTACAACCTCATGTCCAGAAACAATATCTATGACAGCAGGCTTTCAGATCACTGTGCAATGAGTTAATGAAGAGATGGTATTTAAGGATTTTATCTATGACATTTTAAAGTAATAAGATATTTACGTCTATATTAGGAAAAGCAAACATAATTTTCACCAAGTAGAGAAGAAACTTCTGTCACAATGCATTGAAATATAGAAAGGCAGATCAATTAACTTTATTTTTAATAGCATATGTATTTTTTTACTAATATGAATCATCAATATACTATTAGAAGAAAAATTGTCTAAGTATTTTGAGTTGTGAGGTTAGGGCAGAATTACTTAGTGTTTGGTTTTCAATTCAGAGTAGATATTTTATATGATTAAGATTTTATAGTGTGTGTTCTCATTCTCCTCTAGTATAAAGGAAAGTAAGAGGAAAAGCAAAAGGGTTTCTAAAGTTAGAAAATCGCATTTAATGAAATCAGTTAAAATTATTGCCTTGCAAAATGGTAGATTTTGAGGAAAACACTACCTTCATAACTTTGTCCCCCTATATCTGTGGAGATCTCTTTGAAATGAACATAGGTTGAAAGAAGGAGGTTAAGGTCAAGTTTATATAACTGAATCGTCTGACTTGATGATTATTTTGGCTGTCCTCATGATTGATTTCTCTGTGTCATTCAGAATTAATCAGGAGAAAACTCAGGTAATCAGATCAGCTGAGCCAAGTCTGGTTCAATGACCACATGTGACATAGCTAAGGAGTTATTTTCTTCACATGCCATGTCCACTGATCATCAACCAAAAGAAGAATCATTGTGTTTTCCTCAGGGACCTGTGTTTAAGTGGGGAGAGGGGAACTGAGTTTTAGTTGCATTAGAATCTAAAGGAAATAGCAACTGTGCACTTTGCAAGTGGTCAATATCACAGAGCTTGTTTTCAGATATTGTGGGTCCATAATTTGAAACCAGAGTTTATGTCTGCATTATTTTCAATGAGGTAAAATTCCTAGGGATTCTAATTATTTTATGAGTATCTCTTCATTAGATGAGAAGAATCCATGAATCACAGAAAAGAAAATATTCTTGCTAATATAACTGAAAAGAAATTCTGTATTAAAGAAGTTTGCAAAGATATAACCCTTGGCAGACAGGCACTAGGGTTGTCAGATTTAGCAAATAAAAATACAGGACATCCAGCTAAACTTGAATTTCAGATAGATCACAATTTTTTTTGTACAAATATGTCCCACATATTGCATTGGACATACTTTTGTTGAAAAAAATATGGTTTATCTGATTTTTAAATTTAACTGGACATCTCCATGTTATCTGGCAAATGTCACAGATACCCACTGGGACATGCTATCTTTAATGTCTTTAAACAACTGCAATTTTAGCAGCAAGTATGTGAAACCAACTAAATGTCCTTTTAATGACCATCTTTAATTATTTGATTAGAGGAGTTATAATTTAAAGGATGATGAATAAGGGTGAAGGCTCAAATGTGTTTACCAAAAAGTTAGTAAGTACAGTTTGGAAAGAGGATGACACTAAGTAATGACTCTGGGAATTGTGCCAGAAAAATTTATAACAGTTGCATAGTACTTTGTATTCTATTTGATATATTAGATGGGATTACTGCCATACACTGAGAAGAAAAATATACCTTGTGGATATTTTGGTAGCTAAGATGATAGAGTGAACTTGTTCAAGGAAATGTGGGAGTAGAGGAGGAAGCTCAGGGTTGGAGTTCATCAGAATAGCAATTACCCAAGTGCGTCAATTTTTTTTTAGAAAAATATATTTTGATAATTGAAATCCAGGAGGAAACCACCTGGCTCATCCAAAATGACCTTCAAAATGCAAATACCCAAGTGATTTATGTCATTTTTTAAACTCTGTATCTCCAATTAATGGCTATTCTCTGGATTATTTGGGGGAAAAAACAGCTGGCTTTTATAATCATTATTAGGAGATTCGGATCAATAAAAAGAAGACATTCCGTTCTTTTAAGCACTTCGTATTCACCTTCATATATAACCCCCTTCCCCCAGCCATCCAGCTATCATATCACTATCCTACTTTTAATCATAAACTCTATCTATATAACTCTAAAAAAGTCGAGCCAAAGAAATAAATATTTAGCCAGTCATCCGGATATTCTGTCCTCAGGATTCCAAATACAATTTGGTTAAAACACATCTGGGTCCTTGGCCATGATCAAGCAAGCTGTATCTTTTTTCATCAACAACACTTGGCTTTATATAGACAGAGAAATAAATTCACAGGACCAAAAGGTACCTTAAAATATTATCTGAGGAATCCCTTGCTTCTAAACTGGTTGACACCTAAACCAGAGTTTCTTAATGGCAGCACTATTAACATTTTGGACCAGATAATTCTTTGTCATAGGGGGTTTTCCTGCGTGTGATTGGATGTTTAGTAGCATCCCTGGCCTCTACCCACTAGATGCCAGAAGGATCTTTACCTCCTAGCTGCAACAACCAACATGGTCTCTAGACATTGCCAAATGCCCCCTGGGGAGAAAGGTTGAGAACCACTGACCTAAACTATCTGGTATTGATACTCAGGGCTGTACCCCCTAGCCTGGGAGATGCCTGTTAAAGCTGAGTTTAGTCTAGGGAGAGTAACAGAGTGACAGGTTGGGGCAGGGATAGGGGAGCGGAGAGTAAAAGGATAAAACAGTGGAACATTGGTTGAGGAAGCTCTTTCATTTGTTCATTCTACATTCATTCACTAATTCATTTGTTCTTTCCACAAATATGTATTGAAGGCATACTAACAGAAGGAACTGTTCTGAGGGCTGGGATTGAGCAGGGAAGCAAGCACAAATTTCTGCTCTCACAGAGCTTATACTCAAATGGAGTGTGGGGGACAATGAATAAGAAGATATCTAAGGTATCTGGTGCTAACAGATGCTAAGAAGTTAGTAGCACAGGGGGGAAGAGATAGGGATGAGGGAGGGTATTTGTCACAGTCTGGCTAGGAAAACAGAAAACACTCCCCCAGCGAGAGTGTCATATAGGGAATGGGTTAACAAGGTGTTGGAGGACTACAAAGGCTACAAAAGTGAAAAGAGAACGCAGAGATGACACAGAGATAGTAACTTCAGAAAGCTGCTGCTACTCCTAGGGCTAGGGGAACAAAGGGAACAGGATGACGTTGGTAGAACCTAGAAACTTAGTGACAATTCAGATGGGGCTGGGATCCAGACCACTGCGGAGGGGGCCCTGCTGGCCGCTATTGGTGTCTGTGGGGCTGAGATTAAGTCACGGGGGAGCTGGGCGGCTGGCCCACTGGGGATGTAAGATATCTCTGAGGGACAGGTGAAGACTGTTTCTGAAAGACTGGAACAAATCTGTTCACTGTAACCAGCTGCCATGCTGGCCTGACATCCACAGGAGCCGCAAGCCACGCACCACCTCACCTGCCTTCCAGGCTTCCTCTAGCGCCCCCTACTGGTAGAGTTGATTAGGGAGCCCGCTGGCGTAGGGGAAATTCAGTCTGCAGAGACCCGGCTCCAGCATCTCAAAGTAGAGTGTGGGAGGGAAGGTTGAGGCTGAGAAACAGCGAGGCTGTCGTTTTATATAGGAGGTCCTTAGAGCATACCCCACCCCGCTTCCGTGAATGTCTTGGTCATTTTGCTCTGTGCATGGATGTGCTTCAGAAGAATCATCCACCGTACAGTAAACTCCTTCAGGGCACAGACAGCCTGTTATTTATCTCATATTATCACAAAGTGTTCATTAAAAGTGAAAGAATAAAATGATACGTTCGATATAATGCTATTGTTATGTTTCTGAATCACTTCATTTAATCTCAAACTCAAGCTTAAACTGTCGAGTTAAAATTGAACACAAATGTCCTGGAAATTAAGCAGCTATAGCTGAAATATTACTTGCTCACACCTGATAAGATTGTAGTATTAGTCACTTTTTAAGCTTGGGTGCTTTTGATTACCGGCTCATGTGTGTGTGTACTTGTTCCACTTTCAATCTAATTTAATAAATATTAACTAGGTGCCCACTCAGTGCAAAGCTCTGCATCAGATGCTACACGAGACCTAAAAGAATTAAACCTGGTCCCTAAAGGACTCAGAATATTGATTCTTATGTGTGCCATCTGGCACATATCACTATTTTAAAAGGTCTTTTTTTTTATTATTTATTGAGGTCCCTTGAATCCTATTCTTTTCTGTTTTTAAAGATATTAGCAATGCACGTCTACCCCACCTCGCTTCAGTCCCCTGCTTTATCTCCTTTGTGAACAGAATAAAATAGATTTATTCCCAGAAGTAGGCTTTTGGTAGTAATTGTATAAAGAGAGAAATTAACTCTTTCGGACTCCCAGGGTGTCACTGCTAAATGTTCTGTAAAACTCTTTCCTAATTACTACCCGGAGAGAGACTTGGCATAGGAAAACAGCAGCCAATATTTGTGCATTTGTTTTCTTCCTTGTTATCCCAAAGAGGAACATGAATTCATCACTCTGAAAGCAAAGAAGGCTCAGAGATGCTTATGCAATAAATAAGAAGAGAACGAAAGTCTGGGCTGGGGGATTGTAGTCTCCCAACATGCTTTGAAAGTTTGACTGCTTAGATAGCATGAGTATGGACTCCTCCCTTGACAGGGTGCGAGGAGAAGGTGAAGGCTTCGGAGGAGGCTGCTGTGACTAGGGCAGTTGTGCTAACTTTGGCTGTGAAGGGTGATCCTCCGTAGCCTATCTCCAAAAACAGCGATACTATTGCACACCAGATGCTGTTAAATTTAACTATCTTGCCTCTTTCCCTTTGAAGAAGGATTCTATTAAACATTAATATTTTCTTCCCCTGTTGCCTAAACACAAGCCCTATAAATACCTTGGTCAACATTAGTGGCTTTTAATATTTCCTAGTCTAAGTTTTTAGGGAGGAACACCTACACTGGTCCTTGGATTGCTTTGTTATTGTTCCCAAGATTTCCTCTACTTATGAAAGATCCTGATCATTTTAAGTTGAGAATTTTGCCTATGAAAATAGTTTTTAAAGGATAGTAACATAATATTATCCATGGATCACATTATTCCTAACCATAATTGTACGTTGCAATCGGACCATCACTGAAAGATCATTATAGACCACACATTGAATGTTCTATACAGGTTAGAAAAATCTACTGTTAAATATAATCCAAAGAAGCAAGCAGTGATAAAATTTAAATCCTGAGTCTCCAAGCAAATTTTCTTTGAGGAACCCCTCTTCTTTATTTTAAGGTAAAAGATGCCAGTAGAAAGGATTTCTCTTGACAATCTCAAGTCCTACCAGTGTTCTTGGGTGAGGTTGTTAAGAAAATGCAAAGGGTCTCTTATATGTGGTCGAAAACAATGCTTCAAAGCAGCGCAGCAGATGTATTATATTATAGTCATTCCCCTCCACTTATTATTTGGTCAAGATAAACATTCCCAGTCAATGCTGACTGCATTTAGCTTGACCATGTTTTTGTACATGTTTCAATGCTCATTCTATTTTCTGCCTTTAACTGTACAAATATATGGCAATAAAGAAAATAATTTTGCTAGCAATTGAATTAGAAAATGTGTCCAACTCTCCATTAATAAAATCTCTATCTTGTTACACATCTCCAGTAAACAGCCTTTATATTTTTCCTCTCTTCAATTTACCAGCTGACAATAGGAAACATTAGTGAAGGGTGAAAGCTGGAAAAGGATAGTTTCTCACCGCCATCTAGTGGCAAAAACTTAACATTTGCCCAAAAACGTTTTTGGATCTTCTTTTCCCTCTAACATACTAGAGAAATAAATGCTGGTACATATTTTATCTGCCATTTTAAAAGTCCTGATTCTTTTAAAATTTGAAAACATTTCTAACATCTAATAAATACATTAAATTTAAGCTTAACTCCATTAGTCATATTTCAACAGTAAGAAGTCAGGTAAGATCATTCATATGGAGCAAAAAATGAAAGCAATAATTGACCGGTATTAGATTATCTTCCCAGTGAAGACAGCTAATCAAGAAGGTTTCATCTTAACTTTATTTGACCTTAATTATAAAATATATAGACAGCACTGATGAAGCTAACTTGGTAATTTACAAGTGTGGCCATTTGGTCCTTGTCACCCTGCATTGCACTCTGTTCTTTGGAACTATTCAGCTTATTCTCAGTGCCGATCTCTTTTTCTAAACCAATGTAGGAGCCAAAGACCAAAGTCAGCCAATGTCTCTCAGCAGTGAAGAAGTACTTTAGAGATTCTGACATTCAGAGGCAGAGGTTATGATCACAATTAACCTTTTTACAGAGCTTTGATATTGCTATTTAAGGCAGTATACACACACACAGATTTATTAATATGTTAAGGAATTGGTTCATGTGATTATGGAGACTGGCAGGTCCAAAATTTGCAGGTGGAGACCCAGGGGAGAGCCTGAAGGCTGTCAGCTTTAGAATTCCTCCTTGCTTCAGGGAAAGTAATTCTTTTGTTCTATACAGGCCTTCAACTGAGTAGACAAGGCCCACCCCCGTTATGGAGGGCAATCTGCTTTCCTGGAAATCTATTGATTTAAATGTAAACTCCATCCAAAAAGACCCACACAGAAACATCCAGAATAACATTCGACCAACTATCTAGGCACCGTGTCCCCTCCATGTTGACACATAAAATTAACCATCGCATCAGGTGAAGTGTGCAGAGGAAAACAATGAAGGATTTGAGAGAATTCGGGAAAAGTTTCAAAATCTGCTTATCATCCACCTGAATAAAATGATCGCTTTATGTCAGAGGTTGTAAACAGCATCTCTATTTACAACCGACACTTCAAACACCATGAGATCTACCGGATTACATGATGCAAATGGAATAGTAGCTTGCACAGCAGCCTGGACCTGTTGCAGAGTCTTCTCTTGCTCGGAACCCCACTCAAAACTAGTAGCTTTTTGGGGCCCTTGGTAAATGGGTTGGAGTAGGGCACTCAAATGTCAAATATGTTGCCTCCAAAATCCAAAGGCCCACTAGGTGTTGTGCCTCTTTTTTGGTAGTCAGGGGGGCCAGATGCAGCAATTTATCCTTCACCTTAGAAGGGACATCTCAACATGTCCCAAACCACCATACCCTAGAAATTTTACTGAGGTTGAGTTTCCTGAGTTTTTATCTGACTTATTACCCATATTCTGACATGCAAATGTCTTAGCGATAACTCTAGAGTAGTTGCTATTTCTTGCAACTAGGTCCACTTAGCATAATATCATCAATATAAATGACCAGTATCATTTGTTGTGGGAGAAAAAGCCTATCTTGGTCCTGGCAGACTAAATTATGAGATACAACTGATACACCTCTGAGTTAGGGTAGTAAATGTGTATTGCTGCCTTTGCCAGCTGAAAGCAACCTGCTTCAGGTAGTCTTTACTAAAGGTCTTGAGCAAGAAAGCATTTTCCAGGTCAGTTATTGCATACCAGGTACCAGGGAGTGTGTTAATTTGCCCAAGCAATGAAACCACATCTGGTACGACAGCTGCAATTGGAGTCCCCACCCGGTTAAGTTTACGAAAACCCACTGCCATTCCAAGAGTCATCTGTTTTCCACGCTGGTCAAATAGGTGACTTGAATTGAAATGTGATGGGAACCACCACCCCTGCATAATTTGGGTCCTTGGTGGTGGTCCTTATCTCTGATATAATTCCAGGTATGTGGTATTGCTTTTGGTTTACTGTTTTCCTAGGTAAAGACTGTTCTAGCAACTTCCACTTGGCCTTTTTTACTATAATAACCCTCACTTCACAGGCCAGAGAATGAAGGTGGAAATTCTGCCAGTTTCTGAGAATGTCTATTTTAATTATGCATCCCAGAAATGGGGAAATAATCACAGCATGGATTCAGGGACTCACTAGAACCATGGTGGGACAGAGCTGAGCTAAAACTCCATTGATCACCTGACTTTCATAAGTCTCTACTCCGACTGGTGGACCACAGTGATGTTTTGGTCTCCAGGAATTAGTATCAGTTCAGAGCTGGTATCCAGCAGTCCTTGAAAGGTATGATTATTTCCTTTCCCCCAGTGCATAGCAACTCTGGTAAAAGGACATTGGTCTCTTTGGGGAGCTTTGTAGAAAGATTAACAGTTTAAATTTTTGGCAGTGTAAAAGAGTCCTTCTTCGAGGAGACTCAGCCTCCTCTTCATTCAGGGGGTCCTGGGCCTATAAACTGACTAAAAATCTAGGAATTTAGTGAGGGCTCTATTATTTCTTTTTGTTTTGGTGATTCTGCTTCTGCTCACATGACCTATAAACTCTACTGCTTATATAAATCAGGTAAGAATTTAGTAGACTGCCCATCTATTTCTTTGCTGGGAACACCATGATTAACCAGCTAACATCATAGCTCTCTGTGATTCAGACTGTTCTGATAATTGCTTGTGACTCCCCTATTCATTATAATGACCACACTTCCCTTGACTCTAGTGATTAAGTGTGGCCATTTGGTCACTGTCACCCTGCATCCAATTATCCCCATTGCATTTAGGGATCCAAGTCCACTGGCAGCAGTTTCCACCCTGATTTCTAATCTACAGAAAACCTAGCTCTTCATAGATGCCGGGACTCTCCTCACAAATTTAATTACTTCGGCGTGTAAAAGGTATGTCCTCTGGACCCTCCCAGGGTGGGTGAGCTGGGTCTTACATAATAAGTCCTCTGTAACCGTCCAATATCCCTAAGCCTTTGTATACTTTACAGTATACAAACACAGTTATGGCATTTCAACTTTACTAAGTGTAAATCATCTTTTGTCCATGTTTTAACCAACCAGCTGACCAACTAACCAGCCAACCAAACAAACAAACAGGTAGAGTCCTTTCTAAACCCCTCAAGCTATAAGACTGAGTCCAGAACTCTGCCTAGGAGGGCCATATCAATAAATTTGGCCCAATCCAACTTTATGTTCCTTCCACCATTATCCCACATCCTTAATATCCATTCCCACATATATGCCCCAGAATTATTATCTGTATAAATTGCAGTTGTTTTGGTTAGTGGCACACCTTCTCATGGGGCACACTTTGTATCTCGCTTTTAGGGGATGCTGGGACTTGACTCTAGTTATGGTCTAGAAGCAAAAAAGGGTGGTAGGGATGTCACGGTCCTGTCCATGGCTGGACTTTGAAGTGTTTCCCCAGTTCTTGGGCTCTGGGCTTGGAAGAATCATAAGCCTTGGGCCATGGGACGGAGAGAGATGACAGACACTCAGCAAGTATGCATGAAGAATTTATTGTAAGGAAAGTTTTAAGGGTGCAAAGCAATAGTACATTTCCTAAGGGGAAATTGGTCTGTCTCTGCGAGTGGAGAAGACACTGTCTTCTTTTATGTTTTTCCTTTTATATGCTAGTAGTATATGTTGATGTAAAGGTATAACTATTTATGACTACATGTCATAGGTTTGGGGGTCTGGATTTTTCCAGGTATGGACATAACTTAAAGGTATGTTCCAGACATTCCTTTCTCCTCTATGCGTGATGGAGAAAGTCACCATTTATGGTGTTTTTTTATCTTCTGATTGGTGATCTCTGTTCCATGGTTCCATTACCCCATTCTTTAAGACTGAAATAAATGTTTTCCCTGGTTATTTTTCTGTAACTATTTCCTTCTTATTGGTCTTTTTTTTTTTTTTTAAAGACTATTTCCTACTTTTTGTTTTTCAGCTCCTATCATTCCATTACCTCATGTTTTTCTGTCCCTAACAGGCATAGGTTCTAAGAAGAAGAAGAAGCAGTGTCTTACATGGCAACTACTTCAGTGGAGGCCATTATAGTTTCCTCAGGCAAAGCAGGGTTAATCTCCTCAGAGGGGTTTGGGAGAGGAAGACTCAGAATTTAGGGGTTTGATATCCCGGCTTTATCAGGATCTTTCCATATGTTCCCAATCCAATTTTCAGGATCTTATTCCTTTTCCATCAATACCCTCACTTTAACAGCTGATATCCTGAGAGATTAGGAATCCAGTTTGCATTGGAATTCTGACACTTTTGGTTTAGTTTTCAGAAATCTCAACCCTGCCACAGAAGATAAGTGTTTCTTTCAAAGAAGATACGGAAGATTTCAGGTCACTTATGCTGAGTGTGAGCTGAGGATTTGAAGCCCTGTGGAGGCCAAGGCCTGAAAATTACTGAAATGAGGCAGAAGGATTAAGAGGAAGAAAAGCATATAAATTTATTTAACATGCATACATGGGAGCTTTCAGAATGAAGACCTAACCCTCCAGTGGGGTACAAAAGCTTATATACCATCTTGAGGTTACAGAAAGAATGCAGGCCCAGAGCATGGCCAAAAAAACAGATGATGGTGGTAAATCAGATTTCAGTGGAAGATAAGCTATGGGAGGGAAAAAAGAAGAGTCTTGGGTGTCTCGTGATATAGAGGAAACCTCACAGGTCGCAGCCCTCAGAGAATACATAATGTCTCTTTTCACATTTTTAAAGGTGTCTGACTCCCAGTTGATCTTTTCTAGATGTGGAAAAGGGAAGGGCTGGCTGCATTAATGCAGATTCTCCACAGATACAAATATCCCCCAAAAAGATAGCTTTGCAGGGCCACTTCAAAATATATCAAAGAAATACATTTTGGGATAATATATTTTGATTTCCTTCAGCCCTAAATTCATTCTTTCTTTCTACACTTTCTCTAGCTCAGTTAGGAGCAATCAGCCAATCTCGTTATACTTGTTTGTTTGACTAGGATGTTCTAAGTTATCACATACATGCTCATTCAGAACTTTGCCTTTTATAATACAGTTGATCTTCCTTATTCATGAATTCCATATTTATTAATTTGCCTATTCACTAAAATGTATTTGTTACCACAAAATCAACACCCAGAGTGCTTTCATAATCGTTTATAGACGTGCACAGAGCAGCAAAAAAATGTGAATTGCCTGGCACAGACTTTCCTAGCCGAGGGTTAAACAAGGTGACACTCTGCCTCCTTGTTTTGCTGTCATACAGAGAGGACCAGAGGGTGGAGGTGACAGGATAGTGCAAAAAAGCTCCTGCTCTCCAACCAGATGGAGGGGGTTTGAATCCCAACTCTAGCACCTATTAGCAGGGTGGCCTCAGGCAAGTCACTTAACACGTCTGAGC
The DNA here is from genome assembly GCF_000956105.1 of Propithecus coquereli. Taxonomy (NCBI): domain Eukaryota; kingdom Metazoa; phylum Chordata; class Mammalia; order Primates; family Indriidae; genus Propithecus; species Propithecus coquereli. Next base: position 326,454 of record NW_012152807.1, read on the forward strand.
CTCATTTATTACAAAATGAGAATAGAATCTACCAGGAGGAGTTGTTTTTAGGATTTAAGCTTATAATTTATGTGAGATATAGAAAATTCTATAGATAAATTATATAGATAGATAGATAAAGTATATATTTATATTTCCTCTAGAGCAATGGTTCCACATTCAATAATTCAATGTTCACAGAAACATTATAGAACATAACCACTGTGAATAATGAGGACTAACTATATTTTACTAGGAGCAGCCAATGGTGATATTTTGTGTATCTCTATTGCCACATCATGCCATGGACCATCAGTGCCTCCTTTACTACAGAAAAGAGAGTCTTCAGAGCTGTTAAAAGTAAGCAGATTAAAACTTTAATTCCAGAAGCTCCAGAACCAATTTGGAAAACTCTTCCTTACCATTCTGTTCCTCTAGAATCATTCTTGATACCAAAATATCTGTAATAGGTTCTCCAGAGAAATACAGTAGGAGATAGATAATTAAATGAATGTATATCTATAATTATATAGATATATATTCTCTCTCTCTGAGAATATAGCTATTATATCTATATAGCTAGTGAATATTTATTTCAAGGTATTGGCTTCAGTGATTGCAGGACTCCAAAGTCCAAAATCCTTCCAGCGGTCTGGCAGGCTGGAAATTCAGGCAGGATTTAGTGCTACAGTCTTACAGAATTTTATCTTCAGAGAAACCTCAGTTCTGCTCTTACAACCTTTCAATTGGTTGAATGAGGCCCACTCATATTATCAAGGATAATCTTAAGTCCACTATTGTAGATATCAACCACATCCACAAAGTACCTTCAAGGCAACACCTCAATTAATGCTCGATTAAATAACTTAAGTACACATTTCAAGCCCGACTCTATAGAGGATTCTTTCTTGTGGAATTGAACTTAGTCAGCGATTGAGTTAGGTTGAACTTATTGGAAACTAAACCACTGAAATTCAGTCAACTTATTTCTTATAGAACGAGCAATCAAGAGAAACAGAGTGTAGGGTGGTTCCTCAGCTACCTCAAGCCCGAAGCCGGAATGACCCAGATTCTTCTCCCCTTACTGTTCCATCATCCTTAGCATATGGCTCTTGTCTTTCTTGCCCATGTTACTTTTACATTCTAGAAAGAATCAAGAAAAGAGCAACAAGAAGAACGAGTAGCATTTGTATCAAAGAAGCATAACTTCCCCGTAAATCTACAGCAGATATCCACTTATGATCATTTGGTCAGAACCGTGTCACACAACCCCCTTAGCTACCAGCAACACTGGGAACAGTATTATTTTATTTTTACTTTTAACACACACACACACACACACACACACACACACACACACATATATATATTTTATTGTGCTTTATAGCACAATACTTTACATCACTGCCCTGAACAAATTGGGGTTCTGTTAGTGAGGAAGAAAGGGAGAACACATACGATACAGGCAACTGGCCATACTCGCATATTGCCTAAAAGAAAAATGTTTATTTCAGAGACTCCAATGATTATCGTAGAATTAGCCTCATGTAAGCTAGATAATCATCTACTTTTTCTTGTTTTTCTCTACTCTTTTAGTCTACTTCGTGCTTTCCCTCATTCTATAGGATTGTTTTCTCTGCCTTCTTAACAGCATGTACCTGGCATAAAATAACTGCAAGTCACAAGGCCCTATTTACAGGAACTCACACAAACTGATACGATGTTCTTACTGGACACAATCCATGTTTTCCTTAGTTCAAATTAATCAAGCAAAAATCTGTCTGGGTTGCCTGGGCATAAATCATGTGGCCATTTCTGGCCTAATCAGCTCACCAAATATCCACTTCTCAACACCTCTCACAGACTGGGCATGTAATTAGCTCCGGTCATTGTCTGGGAGGCAGCGGTGACGTGTGTCTCTCCTGGTAGAGCTGGTATGTCTCCTTTATTCTGCTATTTAAATGCTATCCTAGCCTTGGGGAGGCTACTTTTTTTACATGCCTAGCTACGAGATGAAAGCTGGCCACCTGACTTGCATAACACAATATGTGAGTGAAAAACACACTTTTATTTTGTTTAGCCACTGAGATTTGGGGGTTATTATCGAATTGTGTTCATCCCAAAATTCATATGTTTAAGTCCTAATACCTAGGATGTCATACTGTGACCTTATTTGGAAATATGTTTCTTGCAGAGGTTATCAATTAGGATGAGGTCATATTAGAGTAGGGTGGCCCTTTAATCTAATATGACTGGTGTCCTTATGAAAAGGGGAAATTTGGACACAGTCACACCTACCATGTGAACACCATGTGAACATGAAGACAACCATCTACGAGCTAAGAAAAAAGCCTGGAACAACTTCTTCCTTCACAACTTTCAGAAGAAACCAACCCTGCCAACACCATGATTTCAAAATTCTGGCCTCCAGAACTGTGAAGCAATACAAAATTTTTGTTGTTTCAGCCACCCAGTGTATGGTACTTTGTTATGGCAGTCCTAGCAAACTAATATGGGGGTAATTTGCTTCCACCACATAGACTATTATAATTCTATTATAATTCTGTTTCTCTTGTGATATTTTTATTATAATTCTCTTGCTTTATGGTTTACTTTTCACTACTGTTTCTTTATAAGTTTACCTCCAGTATATTTTTTTAAAATGTAGCACCTTCTAGAAAAGTAAAGATAGTGCAATATTATCAAAATTAGGTGAAGCCTTCCAAGAAAAAAAATGCTGAGTATAGTTTCTGGGTCTGTTCGTAATCAAGAAAAGAGATCAAAATGTTTGGAAGTTACGAAAGTGTGGAAAAGACCTATTAACTTTGAGTTTCACTGGTATGCTATTTGTCGGCTATTTATTCAATGTTTTCCCCCTTGGCATGATCAGAGTGAAGAATAGTTTGTTCTCCTCTCTGGAGAGTACTGGACTGGCTGCCACTATCTGGGTACCAGTTGTGGGACAGAGCTAAGGATTGCTGCATTCGGTTTTTGGAGGCTTATGGTCTCCAATTGCCCTATGTTCAATATAATAATAGCTGTGCCTAATGTCAGAGATCCTGTATTTTACCCTCAACAGAGAATAAACTTGCAGACTCCTTTCAGAGTAGAAGAGAAGTCACTCAGAAGTGGTTCAGAAGAGTAGAATGGTCTGTTTCTAACTTTACAAAAGAGTTTTGTAAGCTGTACCTTTTTGCTCCTAAGCCCTTCAAGTTACTGGCCCTTTTGAGGTTTCAGGGGTATAAAATGCACTTTTCATTAGCTTTCTTCACTGAGGTTTGGGGTTGGGCTTTCTGAGATCTGCTAAGCCAGTTATCAACGTCCTAAAACCTACATTGTGCTGTTGCTATTGTCTCGTCTTCTGCTCTCTTATTCTTGTGAGGTTATACATTTTAAAAAAATCCATTTACCGTAGTTTACATGGTGTTTCAGCAGGTCAAAATTAGATGACTGTCTTTAATCCTCCAACTAAACTCTTCTGACTTTGCCTGACAACTCCCAACTTATTCTTATGGTCTAGTTCAAAAGGAACATCTTTGCAGCTTTCTATGACTGCTCTCCTCATTACTCTTAGAATTAATTGCTCTTTTAACTGGTGCTATCGTTTGAATGTTCCCTCCAATACTCACATTGAAATTTAATTACCATTTTTACAGTATTAAGAAGGGGGCCGGGCATGGTGGCTCACGCCTATAATCCTAGCACTCTGGGAGGCTGAGGCGGGCAGATCATTTGAGCTCAGGAGTTCGCGACCAGCCTGAGCAAGAGCGAGACCCCGTCTCTACTAAAAAAAAAATGGAAATAAATTAGCTGGACAACTAAAAATATATATATTAAAAAATTGGCTGGGCATAGTGGCACATACCTGTGGTTCCAGCTGCTTGGGAGGCTGAGGCAGGAGGATCGCTTGAGCCCAGGAGTTTGAGGTTGCTGTGAGCTGGGCTGACGCCACGGCACTCACTCTAGCCGGGGCAACAAAGCGAGACTCTGTCTCAAAAAAAAAAAAAAAAAGAGGGGAGGATCTTTAAAAAGTGATTAGGCCATTAGTCATGAGAGCTATGCCTTCATGACTGGATTAATATCATTATCACGGTAGTGGGCTCCTGATAAAAGTAGGAGTTCAACCTAATTTTCTCTGTCTCTCATGCTCACTTGCCTTTCCACCACGTTGTAACACAGCAAGAAGGCCCTCACCAAACGTGGCCCCTCAAACTTGGACTTTATAGCCTACAGAACTATGAGCCAAATAAATTTATTTTCTTTATAAACTACCCAATCCATGGTATTCTATTATAGCAGCAGAAAATGGATGAAATTAACTCAGTTCCCAGTGTATTTTATGTATGCTTCTATTCAAGTGCTTATCTAATTGAATTATAATTATTTGTGACAGATTAATTTCTCATTATCGCCTCATGGATAAGAACATTCTTTAATTCATCTTGGTATGCCCATAAAGTTTGTGTTCATTTCTGACCTAGAAAGAATTATACTCTTTAAAAATAAAAACGCATTGTCTTTATAAATTTCCTACTCTCAAAACATTCTATTTAAGTTCATCTATTATGTTATTTGGTCATTCACTGATTACTTAATGATTAAAATCTGAAATAGAAATAAACTTAAGAAAATTTGATCACTTTCGATTGTTTTAATTAAAAGAACTGTTTAAAGTTCCGTGTACTGTATTTATTAACGATATCAACCCCATGTATTAACCATATATCAGTTAGAAGAATCTGAGTAGTTGCTTTGATTTAAAGTAAACTTTTACTTAAAGTATGCATTCATAAAGTACCCAGATGATAACTGTTCGGCTGTTGAATTTTCACAAAGTGAATGCACTCATGTAATCAACATTCGGATTCTCAGAAGCCCCCTCATGCATCTTCCCAGGCACTAACTCCACTGAAGGACTACCCTGATTTTAACCATCAAACTGTTTCCTTCAGTGAAAACTATTGCTTCTAATTCTTCACCTAACACAGGAAAAGGTAAAGTCATCATTCTACTGACTTTTTGTCTATGTGTGGTAAGCACAATAATAGTCCTCCAAAGATGTCAATGCCTTAGTCCCCAGAACCTGTAGACATGTTACTTTATGTGGCAAAAAGGACTCTGAAAATGCAGTTAAGGTTAAGGACATTGAAATGGAAAGATTACCCTGGATTATCCGGATGGCCCTAATCTAACTACGTGAGTCTTTAGATATTACTGAGAAATACCGTAGCCTCTGGAAGTTGAGAAAGGCTCTCAGCTTACAGCTAACAAGAAAGTGGGGACCTCAGACAGAACTGAATTCTGCCAACACCCCGAATGATCCACCTAGAGCTCCTAGAAAGGGGAACACAATCCTAACAATACCTTTATTTTAGCCCTATGAGACTAAGGTTGGACTTCCAGAACTGTAAAATAATAAATTTGCATTATATTAAGCCATTAAGTATGGTAATTTGTTACAGTAGCAATAGAAAGTGAATACGAAATGGTTCCGGGACATTATCCTTTCAATTTGCTCCATGGAAAGGCAGAAACTGCCTTCTGCTCAACTAGCTTCAAGAAATAATTCCATAGTGAGTAATGTTTTTATTTTGTTTCCCAATGAAACTATTAATTATTTAATTTAGCAATCACTTACTGGGTACGTAAATGTGCATTTTGAATATACAGTCTGTTTTTAAGACTAAGTAGCAAAAATTATTCTGTGCCTTCTGTGTGTTTTCCCTGGATAATAAGATTTTTATGTCACATCTTAAATCTATTTTAAAAACAGGCTCATTTTTGGAAAACTTTAGAGTTTTTAATAATTATTGTTACTTGTTGCTGTGTTGATTTTAAATATAATTACTTTGAACCAACCAAGCCTGCAATCATTTCTTATATTTATATTCTTAAACTTTTGCTCAGATCTTGTATCTTTCACAATTCTTTTAATGTTTCCTTTGACAAAGCCACACTCCAAATTCAGAATAATAAAACTCTTACCATGCCTCTTACACATAAACTATTTGAGGAGCGTTGTTGACATTTCTGGGTAACAGAAAGATTTGCTCTATCTATCAGTAGGAAGAATGCTAGGAAAAAAGCAGCAGCTCCAGATTTTCAATTATCTCAAGACTATAGTGCTACTCCATGATACTCCTCCATGCAGACTGCAGGTGGAATATTTTACACTTGATGTCTCGGGGAGGGGTTGTCATCATAAAAAGGTACTGACAAAAAGAGCCCAATTCTTGACTTTGGACTTTTAAAAGCCAAGGTCAAGGCCAGACAGTACTCTGTAATTATTTAATACATGTTGTCACTTCATTCTATATTTGTCCAGCTATCTGCAGCCATAGCTCTCTGTTTGTGCTCTCCAATATAATAGCCACTAGCCATACGTGGTTACTGAACATTTAAAATGCAGTTGGAGTGAATTGAAATGTACCGTAAGTGTAAAACACACACCAGATTTTGAAGACTTAGCGTGAGAACAGGAATTTAAAATATCACATTAATAATGTTAATATTTATTGCATATTGATGTGATAATATTTTAGACATTTACATTAAATAAAAATATATAATTAATATTAATTTCACATGATTCTTTTTATTTTTAAAAATGTGCTTACTAGACAATTTAAAATTTCATTTTTGACTTGTATTATTTTTCTACTGGACAACCCTATATTCTCATCCATGTTGATCTTATTTGCTTTCACCTGAGGAGTCACTTCCACTCCTTAATTTTTTCCATGTGTAAGTGGATGTTCAATGACATTATAATGATGACATCTAATATTTCCTGACAGGGTATACTAGAAATTACATAGAAAATGTCTTGTATCTCATTTCCTGGTGATAGGACTTGGGAATAGTCATCAGGAATGATTGCTTGGTCTATAATTTGTACAAAAGGGGAGGTATTTTCTTTGTGGCAGTTAAGACAAGCCATTAATACTGCTAGTATTTCCTTTAAAATATTCGGAAAACAAAATTTAAAAATTAAAAAAATAGACAAATAAATTTTTCACAAGTGAATCAAAACAATAAGAAAAATATTATCTTGAGTGTTTAACATTGATTGGATTTATTATCTAATTCATAATGTTACATACTAATATCAACATATTAAAAATAGAATAATTTGGGAAGATTTTATTTACAAAGGGACTATTTATGAATGTATAGAGGAATCGCATAGACAGTATAGTAATCCAGGGATAACAGTCCCTGAGATTTTATGCCTAGTCTTGGAGTTGGCCATTTAGAGTGTGTCTTAGTCCATTTGGGCTGCTATAACAAAATACCATAGACTGGATGACTTATAAACATCAGAAATTTATTTCTCACAGTTCTAGTGGGTGGGGATACTAAGATCAAGGTGCCAACAGATTTAGTGTCTGGCGAGGGCCTGCCTCCGATTCATAGATGGTGCCTTCTTATTTCATCTTCACAGGGTGGAAGGGGTGAGGGGTCTCTTTCAGGCCTCTCTTATAGGGAACTAATCCCATTCATGAGGGCTCCAACCTTATGACCTAGTCACCTCCCAAGGGCCCCACCTCCTAATACTATCACTTTGGGGGTTAGGATCTCAACATATTAATTTTAGGACACAAATATTCAGACCATATTGGAAAGGAAATGTGACCTTTACTTATGGATATGACCAGCCCTAGGGAAACCCCTAAGGATGGCAGCAGAGGAATGAATACTCTGACTTCACTCTCCTCTAGCTCTCTCATCTCTGATTAGTGTTTCCCATTAGGCAAACCCAAACAGAAAGCAGAGGGCATGGGAGATTTGCTGATGTAATTCATACTGATCAGCTTCTCAGAGCAGATGGCAGGGTGAAGGGTGGAGAGTATACTTGTAGAAGAAAACAGAAAATACATGGCACAGTCTGTCTTTTTAGAATCTTATACCACTGTGGTTCTCAACCCCCAGGCCACAGACTGGTACCAGTCCCTGGCCTGTTAGGAACCGGGCCACACAGTAGGAGGTAAGCGGCAGGCAAGTTAGTGAAGCTTCATCTGTATTTACAGCCACTCTGTTCCCCATCGCTGGAATCAATGCCTGAGCTCCACAGTCACTGTCGCCCATCACCCCCGGATGGGACCATCTAGTTGTGGGAAAACAAGCTTAGGGCTCCCACTAATTCTACATTGTGGTGAATTGTATAATTATTTCATTATATAATACAATGTAATAGAAATAAAATTCACGATATATGTAATGTGCTTGAATCATGCCCAAACCATTGACTCCAACTTCCCAAAAGGAAAAAATTGTCTTCCATGAAACTGGTCCCTGGTGCCAAAAACAATGGGGAATGTTGTTTTACCACATTGCCAGACACATAGGCCACCCTCCCTGCCCCCCCATTTCTTTCTCTCCCAAATAGAGAATTAAATCTTAAAACCAGAACAGGATTAGAAGGCAGAAGTCCACAATCAGTGTTCTGTGTCTCACACTGTACACTTTCCCTGGAGGATTTTATTTATTCTCATGGCTCTGGTTACTGTCTATATATGCTGATGGCTCTATAATCCATAGTTCTACCCAGACCTCTTTCCTGTCCTCTAGATCAGCATACCCAACTGCATGCTGGTCACCTGGATGCCCCACAAGCTTCTCAAACTAACGTATTCAAGATAGCATCCACCATTTTTTGCCTGATTATCTTGATAAAGTTGCCATGTCAATGAGCCCGTTTTTTTTTTTTTTTTATTTCCTGAAACAAATACAGAAAGGTTAAAAAAAGCTGTTTAAATTATGATTAGGAGAGGCTTACACAGGTAATTGTGGTTATTATAAAGATCTGAAAAATCCGTGCCATTATCCATGGTTCATACTAATACCAAGACATAGTTGAGACTTGGCCACTTACGGTGTCCTCCATGTTAGTTTTAATTTGCTTTCATCTGAATAATTGTACAAGCTAATGCTTATTGAGTACTTCCTATGTATCAGGTACTTTACCTGTGTTCTTATTTAAGCTTCACAAGAACCCTATGATGATGAAGAAGTTGAGGCTTAGAGTGATTAATTGTCATGTACAAGGCCTCGTAGCTGATGAGGAGTGAAGGTGAGTTTCAGTTAGCCTTAGCCTAACTCCAGAACATACGCACACCACTTCTCTGCAATACTGGATACCAATCATTCTTACAGCCCAGGACAGAGGGGCTAAAAAGTCATGAGCTAAATGCTACTGAATCTGACACTGATGAAGCTCGGGCTAAGGAATATACAGTAAATATTGAGGAAGCTGGGTGGGGAAGAGATTATAGGGTAAAAGTAGTGGAAGATATAAAATATGGGATCTTTTTTCTTTTTTAAAACATTAGTTAAGCGTGCATCGTGCTAGACATTAGGGATAGAAAAACAATGAAGACAATTTCGGTCTAGTGGGGAAGATAGGTAAAAATATCATAATAAATTTTAAAATTAAGATAGATTTGTACATAAGGTCACAGAACATTAGAGAAATTAGATATAGACAGAACATATTCATTATATTCATTCATTTTATTTATTTAAAGAGTGTTTCTGGAATACCCACTACACTATGCTTGAAGCTGGAGAAATAAAATGGAAGATACAGTCCTTATTCTGAAGATACAGCCTAACGAACATGCTTCTGGGGTGGTTGTCAGGTAGCAAGAATGGAGCTACAGGAGCATAGAAGGATGACACGACCTGGAGTGTTCGGACAATGCCACTTGTATAGTTAATTGTTATCAGAACAAAAAGTTAAGGCTTTTGGGTTGGCAACCGAAGAGGATACTACACAGGAATGCGTGGACAGGTCTAAAGGGCTTGGAGTTTTTACTATGACAACCCTAATTGTCGCTGGTGGACTTGCAAAGGGCCACGAATTTTCCTGCAGCACCAGCTACAGTAAAATGATCTGGAGGACAAAACCTCTTGCTTTTCATTATTAAAAATACGGATTATATTATGGAGTTGAATGCAATGCATATGGATTAGTAAAATACGGCAGGAAACGCATTTCGACAGCTGGGTTTATGAATTGGCCTGATAGGACAGGAAGCTACAGTGCCATTCCACAGCTGGGCAGGCAGATGGCTTTGGCTCTTAGCCCTGAAGACTCTGGGGCAGGAGTTCACAGTCCTCAGCTCTCAGAGGATCTAGGGCAGGAGAGCTGAAGAACCATGAGTAGTAAATGAGCGAGAGAAGCCTAAGAGTTAAGCACATGGAGTGGAGAGAGGCTGAGGCGCAGGGGACTGAGAGCCAGTCATCGCCTCTGATCCCTTGACCTCTCCTTGCGACAAGATCCCCCAACAGGTGCTCCTTTGTTACAGAGACCGCGCCTGCAGCTCGCGAACTGCCCTTTGAACTCCCGGCTCTTAGTTGCCGGGGCAACCCTCTTCCGCAAGAGACTCGGCGACTTCCTGCCATTGGCTTAGAAGACGCAGCGCGCGTCTGACGTCACGGCGCGGCGCTGCCAGGTCCGGGGCGCGAGCCGCGCGAAGCCTCATTTTCTGGAAGTCCGACAACCGGTGGCGGCAGCCGCGGATGTTAGCTGACCGACCGCCGGGCCAAAGCCCCACCAGGGGCGGCAGCTGGTATGCGGATGGCGGCGAGAGAGAGGCGCGGTAGGAACGGGTCCCGGGACCTGTGGACCGCGGGTGCGAGCATCTCGTCCGCGCTCTCTCGGCCCAGATGGCTTCCTTGCAGGCCCCATGCTAGGGCCGCAGGACCCCGTTGCTAAGGACCCTTGAGACCCAGAGCGCCGCGAGTGACTTTCTCCTTTCCTGGGGTCTGGCTTTGGTCGAGCGTAGCCTTCGTTTGTCTTAATCGAAGCTGGCCTCCTGCTCCTACTCCTCTTTTTTAACCTCTGGTTGTTTTTTTAAAATTATTTTTAAAATCTATTTTTTATGTGTTTTCCTCATTTTCTGACTTTGACAACACCCTGGCCCTGATCTGATCTTAGGTATTTGGTAGCGGATGGTGGGGGAGGTAGGGAGGCTGGGAAGATGGAAAGTAGCTTTCAAGATCCTTAATACTGGCCCTTTGGATTTACTTTATAGTAAAAAGGGATTGGGATAAGTGGCTTTTGGGCTCTGTCTCTGTCCTTTAGAATTTGAAGGCGCTTTAGAAATAGAACATGGCTTTAGTAGGGTGCCTATTACACTTTTGCAACTTTCTAGTCACTGGGTCAGAGTAGGAAAAAACGTGGTCTCTGCCCCTGAGAATTTAGCAGGCATTTTAGTTCGGTGGTCTCAAAAGTGGAAATAGGATGTATGAGCCATCAGAACAATGATAGAAAGTGTGCTCTCCTGGCATTGATTGATACAGATGCCGAAAATACCTCGTAGATAACCTACAGCACGCAAGGGAGAAGTGTAGGTTTCACAGTGGGCCCCTGCTTGGTTTATTTGCTCTCTGATATTGTGACATAATTTAGGTGTTTCAGGTTAAGTGGATTTATAGATTCTAGTATCTAATTAAAATTTTTGCATTGTTTTATAAAAGAATAAGGGATGACCTTGCTAATATTTATAACAAGTTTTTTTTTTACTGCTTCACTTCTCCCCATAACTTCCCCATAATACCATCCTCCACATGTTATTTAATGACAAAACACTCAAAAAGAGTTGTTAAGAGTAAGATGAATTAAGCGTTTTCTTTCACAAGTAACTCACGCGCCAGGCTTGTCAGTGGTATGCTACCAGGTGGATATTATTTTTAAAAATTGAGCGCAGTTACAGTCATCACTTAATATCTGAGGGAAATTGGTTCCAGCACACCGCTTCCGCCTTCCCGGCGAGGTGGATACCAAAATCCACAGAACACTCCCTCAGTTGGCTCTCTTAGTATTCGCCGTTAGTTCAATCTACCTATGCAGAACTTGTAGATACAGAAGGCCAACTGTCAGTCTGATCTATATTACCAAAAACATTTGTACCCCTGTAATATTTTGAAATAATAAAAAACCACCAACAAAAGATCAGAAGGCTGACCATAATTTGTCCTTAAGGTAGACAGTAATAATTTTAACACATGAAAAAGTAATTGTTTTGGGAAAAACAACTCTCATAGGATATTTCGAAAGTGGACATAGCAACATTTGCATCATTGTGCGTGTTGCTGAAAATTACATGAACATTGCACATAAAAACTGCCCTGTGTACTTAAGAACTTTGGAAGCTCAACTTTCTACCATGTTTAAAATGTAAAATGTAAAAATTTTTTAAATGAAGAGTTTCAGTGACTTTTTGCACACATTGAAAATATAATGCCACATCTTCCCATTGGTATGCTACAGGAACAACTTTTTGACATAAAGATAGTAATTAAGCCTGTAGAATTCTATCAAAAACTTTTGCAGAATTGGTAGGTAGTGTTGAAAAATGTACATCATGATTTGATATGGCTAACTATGCACTTAAACTGATCTTCAAATTGATCTAGCCCAAGGCGTTAAACCAAGTTTTTTGAAAAGAAGGAAACATTTAATCAAATTGGCCACACTATTATTAGAAATACTAATGCTAAAAAACACTTTGTACCATTGTAAAGAAAATAACAGCTAAAACTCATAGAGCACTTACTATGTGCCAACCATTATATAGATATTATTTTACATATATTCCTATTAGTCTTCATCAACACTTAGAGTAGTTCCTGTAATTGTCCCCAATTATACAATTGAATAACTGATGCATGGATTTTTTGTTTTTTTCCAACAGAAACTTGTATAAGCTCCTGGAGCTTCTCAAAACAGAGGCCAGGCACAATAGTAAATCTTTGTGGAATGTCACAGAAGTACAATAGTGGGTTAACATATTTAAAGCTTGTCTTAGCTTATATTTTAGAATATCTGACAAATATAATGAAATTTTAATTAACATAGTACTAGAAAATATCTTGGGGATGAAGGTGAAGTGTGATATTGGGAAGTAAGTCATGTGCTTATAGTGGGATGAGAAAACAAGGTCAATATATTAAATCAAGAAAATTGAAATTAAAATTACTCTTTGTGCAGAAACAATCTTACATTTAAGTTTACCTTTACATAATACCAGACTTTGATATGGCACATCATGTTTGAAACACTATCTGGGTAAATTTTATTAAGTGGCGCTGTGTCTTCCTTTTAAAGATTTTTAATTTGTCAAACAGATCTCACGTGAGGAATTGTTTAAGAAAGTATCAGTGTTTATCCTCAAGAAGACAAAATGAAGGAATTAAGAGTGTTCTCAAATATTTGAAAAGCTGTCATTTGGAAGTGGAAGAGGACTTCACCTATGGTTGTCTTAAGAGAGTATCTTACATTGTAGTTGAGGGGCAGTCATGTATATAACTACTGTATTAAAGGTATAAAGTGAGAAGTATGCTAGTGGAATAATAACTAGAGTCATGGAAGTGAGAGAACAGAGTAATCAAGTAGAAAGAAGAGGGAAGCAGTGTAAAAATCAGAGTGCCATAGAACTGTACATCGGAGAAACCGAGAAAATCAGGAAAGGCTGTATGGAAGTTGGAAATGGAGTTAGACCTACAAATACCAGCAAATAGTTGGGTATATGCATCTGGGTGTATGAGAGAGAGAGAGAGAGAGAGAGAGAGAGAGAGTGAGTGTGTGTGTGTGTGTAAGTTTAGAAATTGATTTAAGCAGGAAATCTTGTGATATAAACTAGAGTCTTCCCATTAGCAGAAAAGGGAACTGTGCAAGAGGTAAAAGTGAGCCAACATTTGCTGAATGAGTAACTGGATCTATCTTCTTATTTACTCCTCCAGAACAGCATTGATAGGCTTTTATTTTCTCCCCTTTTTAACGGGTCAGTAAGTCTATACTTAGGGAAGTTAAATAATCTGCCTAACTTCATAAACCTGGTTGTTGGTAGGACTGAGTTACAGACCCAGATCTGAGCCCAAAGCTCTTTCTGTTTCATCACATGTTCATCACATCTGTAGGGTTGAGTGTAGGAAGTGAAGGAAAGGTAGACAATGGATGATCCTAAGATTTTTAGTCTGGGGACCAGAAAACTTGCAGTAGCTTGAATTAACAAGAGGTTCATAACTTCAGTGTGACAACCTCAGTTTTAGTTATGTTCAATTTAAAGAGCTTGTGGTACATTGGGCAGGAGAGTTCATTATGTCACTGGAAAAGTAGAAGGATGTTAACATTTGGAGCATTGAAAATACAGACAATGTGCCAACCACCCCTTTAAGAAATCTAGTCTGTTTTTTCTATGTGACCAGAGGATTGCAGTTGAGTTTCTAACAGTATATTTTGACAATTTGAATGGAAGAAAGACTTACTTTTATACATCTTGTTTTCTTGCAGGTGGGTTTTTTGCTGTTATTGATATTATTGAATTTGACATAATTTCATATCTTCTCATTAGTCTTTTCAAGTATTTTGCTCCATACCATAACTTTTTTGTGTCTTTTACTCTGTTCTGTTTTGGGCTTTATATTGATAATGAATGCCCCTTCAAACAAATTTTGAAATCAAGTTTCATTTAACTGCAGGAGTAAAAGGGAAGCAATGCAGAAATCAGAGTGCCCTGGAGGTACACAGTCGAGAAACAGAGTAACAGGTACAGAGCTTTTTTTGTTAAGAGAAGAGGCCAAGTTTGTTAAAGATGAATGCAGGATGAAATTTATTGCTTTTACCTTTTTTGTTGATGTTCTGTTTTGTCCAGGTAACTGTGATCAAAGGGCATCATCAGGTGCACAGATAAAACACAGGACTACAGTCCAGCAAAGCAGATCCTCCTCATCAACCAGTTCTCCAGAGTCTGCAAGAAAACTTCGTCCTCGACCAAGTGATAAACTTAACCCCAAAACAATTAACCCGGTAGGTCCAAAATAATTCTAAGTCAGTGGATTTTTTCAAAGTAATAGGCATTTAGCACACTATTGAACCATTTTGAATGCTGTCTCGAGACTTTTTTTTTTGTTAGTTTTGAGCTATTGATGAAGGAAGCACATATGGTAATCATGATGAAGATCCGAGCTAATCACATGCATGTAGGAGTGAGCATGGAGGTGAGACGGTGTTAACCAGTCTGGATATGTCCTATCACATATTCGTGGATCAGCATTGTAGTGCATAAAATAAACTGTATATCAGCTTTACTTTTTATTTATCATGTTGTTTTACTTCCTAATAATCAAATGAATAAGCTTGTATTTCATTGGCATAGGATGATTTACATGCTTCCATAGTTGCATAAACATCTCTGACCATTCCTCTATGTTCTACAAATTAGCTCCACCAGAAATCCTTAACTGCAGTACTAGCCTCCGTTTGCCCTCTCACAAAAATTTAATCAGATTAAATAAACGTGACATTTATGCACATGAAAATGGGTAAATTGTAAGTGTGTAGCTAGTGAATTATCCAGAAGTGAACACACTTATGCAATACTGTTAGGCGTTGCCTGGCCCATGCCCACCCTTGGTAGGGTAAGATGATAGTGGTTTCAGCTGTTGAAGGGGATTTTGAGAGTGACTGAGGCTCTTGACTAACTTTGATGGCAGGTAGAATATGGCAGATACTTAACCAAGGGTTTAGTGAACTATGTGAGGGGAGGAAGAGAGTGTCTGACTTTGTAAAAGAAAAATGATAAATAGTTTGAGCATCTGTGTTCCTTTGCTTCTTTCTATAAAGAAGCACAGTGTCAAGGAGATTGAATACCTGAAGAAGGCCCTGATATCTCTCTGCTGTCACTTTTGTCTTATATTTAGTTGAGGGATTGTATGGTGGTGCTACTTCACTTTTCTAATTCTCTTTAAAGAAAAACTTTTGCAGTTAATAATGTTTAGTGGACCTCGTCTTAAGTCTTAAAATTAAAAATTAAGGACAGTTTTGGGAAATAATTTAATGATTTTACCTGAGAAAAGCATGTCTAAGATATGTAAAGGCTACCGATACAAATTAAATCAGCTGGAAGTCAGGGTAGGGTTACCTTTGGGGAAAAAGGTGGGTAGGGATTAGGAAGAGGCACTGTGGAGGCTTCCTAGTGTGCTGGTAACTTTCAGGTTTTTCACCTCAGTGTCAATACACAGGTGTGTTCATTTTTGTGTTTTCACCATTCGCTTATGGTTTGTGCACTTAAAAGTGAATAAATTTTAAATATTTCACTTGAATCAAAATTTTTTAAAATTACTAATTTAGTTTAGTGTGGTTGATAACTTGTTTCAGAATTGAAATATCATCTGTGATGATATGCTTAAAATTGAATGAGACAACAAATTTTTTTACATTAATAGAATTTTGGTAAAATTTGGTTAAAATTGATAGAGTTAATCCATTTATAGGGGAAAAAAACCTGATCCTTTGGGACCTGGAAGATGAAACTGATTATCTCTAGAAAAAAACTGAAAGGCAAAGAAGGGAATTGCTTAGAATTTCAATCAGAAATTTTGTCTGTGTGGGTCTTTTGAAACTTTAGGGATTTTTCACATGGCTCCTAGAGCCAAAAGGTAAGGTCATTTGCTAGTAGGTAACACAATAGAATATGTTAATAGTATAGCACTGATTTGTTTTAGTTTTTTCCCTCAATACAAATAACACTTTTTAAAGTAACTTTCTCATTTGATGTGATAATTACTTGAAAGTAATTTTTAAAACATATATCTTTCTTAGAAATTATAACTAGATGAATGAAACATGTCTACTGCTATGAATTCTTACACGTAGCATGGATTGAACTTTGTAAATGAATCTTTTATTATTTTAAGAATTTTTTACTTACGTACTTTTACTCAAAACACGTGTGTTTTTCCCAGAGGGGAAAAAGCTAATTCTAAACTTACACATACTCTAAATATATTTTAAAACTACTACATGTGATTAAAAAAAAATTTAGCTAGTTACATCTTTAAAATACCTTAGTAAATTTATATTAATATTTTGTAAATTAGACAACTGTGTTTCATTTGATTATGTTCAAAGTACCATGTGATAAAACATTTACTTTTTGTGCCTAAATGCTTAAATCAATTGCATTGAAATTATTTATGCTGATCAATTACATTGAAATTATTTATGCTATGATGGCTTAATTGTTATGATTGACCACCTCTTAAATCATCTTTGACAGTAGGTGTAGAATTAATCTATTCTTAAGATAAAATATATAGCAAAATCAAAAGATTATGAAGTTATGTAATCTAAAAAGGACACATCCAGGCATATGTTTGGAGAATCATCCTCCATCTTCAACTCTCTCATCCTTGCCCAATGCAATTCTTTGTTTTTTCATAGAAGCATGAAGCCAGTTTGGAGAAATTATATAGATTCTCTGACCATCCATATATACCATCCATATTTGGCTTGATGACAAGTAGGAGATGTACTAGTGGCTGAAAAAAATCCATTTTCCCTGTACTTAACATCTCTTCTCTACTTAGCCCTCACCTTGAAAGGTCACAGTGGGGAAGTGGGTAGAAAGATCTATCAATCCGTGTACGGTTGCAGCCACTTGCAAGGCTTCTGAAACAAGTTAGGGATGAAAGGAAATGTACAAAGGGTGTTTGTGGTATTAATAGTACTGAGAGGATGGACACTTTTTCTCAGTCATGTTGCTGAGTAGGAATGATGTACTTGACACCAGTGTGGTGGTTTGAAAGTCAGGGTGGCTGTTTGCATCTGACCTAAGAAGGATTAAAATTGATTAGATATCATAAAGTGGAGGTGACGTCAATATTTTCATTTTTTTAATTTCAGTTTGCTGAACAATCACGGGCGCCTTCTGCTTTTGCAGCTATTTACTCTAAAGGAGGTATACCATGCAGGTAAAATCAATACGATTTTTAACTGGCCATATTATTCAAAATAATTATGTAAAATCAATACTGTATTCAGTTTAAATGCATTGAAAGTTTTATTTACTAGTGAGGTTGAAATAAAGGTGACTTATTCACACTCGCTATTGGATTGGAATAGATCTCTGGACGTTGTTAAAGAAAACCATTTTAATTCCAAAATATAATTACTGAAGGTCTATGGTAAAAAAACAAATAATTTAAGAAAGCGAATGAACCATTTTTTTGAAAAAACAATCAGTTTAAGCATTCACAGGCTTGGGTAAGTTGCAAATAGAAAAAGTCCTATCTTGTTGGTAAAGTAAAAATTGGCAATTTACTGAAAGTGTTTATATTTCTTAGTAAGGATATTGTTGTTTTTGCTTCCTTTGCAGTATATTTCTTGCCACCTTTCTAGACAGATGTAAGAACTATTTTAAAGGAAGCAATATAGATTACTAATAGTGTGATATCATTTTAAGATTTATTACTAAGAAGCATTTATTTCTTCACAGCATATCCAGTTTTAGCCTATTCTAGACAATAGAAAATTTTATTTTCATTGTGGAAAGAATAATCACAACTTTTTTTCCCCCAAATTCAAGAAATATAGTTTTTGAGTGGTATTTTCAGATGTGGAGTGAAAAATAAGCTCAAGAAACATTCTTTAATTT
>NW_012152807.1:355565-358139 GCF_000956105.1 Propithecus coquereli
TCCTAACCAAAACACATAGAGATTGAACCTAGTTGTTCATGAAACATTTTACTAATGAACAGTTTTCTCTTTAATAGTTTTTAATGGAAAGTGTATACATGAGCAGAATTTAGGGTTGTAATAAAAAGTTTGCACAAGTTGAATGGGTGAAAATTAATGAACAGAATAATGGTATTGTGCTTATGTTGACTAGCTGTGAATTGAGAGCAGTGCTCATGCACTCTTCTTGTGTAATTATGTATTACCAAAGCCGCGTTTTTCATCTTTTTTTTGCTTGCTTTTCATTGTGAGTTTTTAGTGAATCTGTAAATTGCATTCAAGAAGAGACTTTTCCTGATATGTATAAGTTTAAGCCTTATCACAAATATACACTGGAACACTGTGCAGTTCAGGAGGTCCCCCAGACTATCCTTGGGTTTAATGACTTGCTAGAAGGGCTTACGGAACTCAGAAAAGCTGTTATTCACTGTTACAGTTTATTATGGAAAAAGATAAAGATTAAAATCAGCAAAGGGAAGAGGTGCAATGGTGGTATCCAGGAGAGGTGAGGTGTGCAGCTTCCATTTGTCCTCTCCCAGCGGAGTTGTGCAGACAGTGCTTACTTCTTACAGCAACAATGTGTGGCAATGTGCATGAAGTATTGCCAACTAGAGAAGCTCATTTGAGCCTTGGTGTCCAGGGTTTTTATTGGGGTCTGCCATGCAGGTGTGACTGTGTGACTGGCATTAGTCTGTAGCTTCTCCAGTAGTGGGTCAAGCTGATACCCTCTGGCTCAAGGCCCCCACCGTAAATGACATTGTTAGAATAGAGTATCTGGTGTGGCCCAAAGCCTCCAGGTTAACTCTTATCTGGCAGATACTCTTATCTGGCAGGAGATTCTGAGAGCTTAGAAATTATCATCCAGGAGTTAAAGGTAAGGGTCAGACTTTCTTTAGGCAAGGGTAATCCTGTACTGCACACAGCTAGGATCTCTCTGCTTGCATCTTCTATAGTTCAGAGCTGAAGCATGTATTTTGATCACAGTTCTACCTTTCCAGTTGAGGCCCATTGAGGACATATGCTGGGATGGGTGGTCTTGTGGTTTCCAGTTTGATTTTTGTATTTGTCACTGTTACTGGATTATTCATATAAATGCTCTGTTCTTTGTCCTCTCTTCCTTAATGCAGGAAAATACATGTTTTAGAGGTTTAACTTTCTATCATAGTCTTCTAAATGCTCTTGCAAATTACAAAATGGAAAAGTATGCTATTTTACGGAAAACTTACTCCAGATATTGTACTTTAGCAGATTTTGTAGTATTAGTATTGTTATCGAGGAAATGGACTGGCTGGCTGTACAATGTGCACAGAAACCAATACAATGTGACACCAGCTTTATTGCAAAACTGGCCAGCTAGGAGACAGGAGAAGGCTTAAATCTATCTCCCCAATTTGGGGTCTGGGGAAAGTTTATGGGCTCAGAGGGCAAGGGAAAGGGTTTAGGAATGTTGTCTTGACAGGGTTTCATTGGAGGGCTTCAAATTTGGTCATTTATGGTAAGGTGTTTTGAGGTGGATTTTAGCCTTGGATCATCTGGGCCAATGGACCCCTCACTTCTGAAAAAGTTCCAGTGTTCAGGGTCTAGTCAT
Organism: Propithecus coquereli; assembly: GCF_000956105.1. Classification (NCBI taxonomy): domain Eukaryota; kingdom Metazoa; phylum Chordata; class Mammalia; order Primates; family Indriidae; genus Propithecus; species Propithecus coquereli. Next base: position 357,193 of record NW_012152807.1, read on the forward strand.
GTCCTGGTCTTCTTGGTTCATAGGGAAGGAAATATTGGTTCCAGCTGTAGTTAGAGGTCAGAGGTTTTTCTATTGTGTGTTCCAGGGCTCTATGACTTGCAGTGTTTGGTTCTGTTAACCTACAACGTAACTCGACAGTTTGTTGTACACAGAGTAGGCCCAGTTTGTGCTGGATCTGCAGTTACAGTATTGCTTGAAATAAAAAAAAAATTGAAATCTAAACAAATTACAGAGTATTTATGAAGTTTTAATTATGCAAATGATGAACATTATTACTTTTTAATATCATTTCATTTTCCCCCAATCTTACTTTAAAAGCTTTCCAAGAGACTAATGGACAAGAAATTCAAAGAGCCAATCACCAGTGCATTACAAAAGCTAGAACAGCGTGGTGGAAGTGTAAGTAGAACATTATTCCTTAAGTCGTGATTTTTTTTTTTTACTTTTAGTCATATTACAAAATTCACTGTATATTTAACATACGCTAGTTCATTTCAGCCACAGGTAACCATGTGAAATTGATATTGCTATTTGCATTTTAGAGCTCAGAGTTTCTCTCCTGCCTAGGTCTCACCATTTTCAAGCACTGGGACACGAACCTAGAATGTAGAAATACAAGGCTTGTACACGTTCATGACGCTTACTATGTGGCAGTCCGTGTGGTGCAGTGTTAGTTTTTTTCTTTAAAGTACTTCAAATATTTTTGTTTTAACCATTAGAAAGTTCACAAAACCAAAGGTTTAACTTAGCTCATTGAAGAAAGATACTTTTTCCTCTTTCATTTGCCATGTTTTCTGCCTCAAAATTTAGAATCTATCAATAATCAAAGATTAAAATGACATCCAAATGACTGCACTATTTTGTCTGTGAACGAACGCATAGCATACTCCTACATGTGTACACGTACATACGCACACTCCAGTTGATTATCCTAACTTTTTAAGGTG
>NW_012152807.1:358189-359847 GCF_000956105.1 Propithecus coquereli
TTTCTTTTTTCCTGTTCCTTTTTTATTTTTATTTTTCTTTGCCCTTCCTTCCCTTCTGTGGATAGAGATTCCTGCTATCTCATGTACAGTCAGCCCTCCCTATTCGTGGATCCCACATTTGTAGATTCAACCAACTGCGCATCAAAACTATTAAAAAAAAAACCATGAAAACATAACAATACAATAAAAAATAATGCAAATAAAACAATATAGTATAAGAACTCTATATGTAGCGTTTACATTGTATTAGGTCTTATATGTAATCTAGAGATGATTTAAAGTATATGAAAGTATGTATATGGATTATATGCAAATACTGTGCCATTTTATATAAAGGACTTGAGCATCCACGGATTTGAATATCCACGGGGTACTGGAACCAATCTCTCTCAGATACTGAGGGATGACTGTATGTCACCCACATTTTCTCAGTGTGATTGAAATTGTAATTGCTGAAATTATATATCATGATTAGGAAAATAATAATGATCAAACTTTTGATTTTTCTTAGGCTAGTAAGGATTTAATTTTTCTCTTATTAGTATAACAAAATGGGTAGTAAATTGTGTTTTTTGTTTTGGCAGGGTCTGAGAGAGACTAAACATCCATATACCTTTGTGTCAAAGGAGGCTTTTAGAGAATTACTTCTGGTCAAAAGTGCTCCTGAAAAAACTGTTCCTTTGCTGCCTAGACTGATTCCTGTGCTAAAGGCAGCTCTGGTATGTCATTTATTTCATTGTACTTTCCATTTCAAAACATATAATAAAAAAGAAAGCTATAATATGTGTAAAACATTTTCTGCCTTCTTTCCCCTTCAAATTATTTGTAAATTAGTCCTTTACCTGTGGTTTTGACATATGCGCAGAATTAGGCCACTATTATTCAGGGCCATGTGATTACATCCCTGAAGATAGCTTGAGAGCATGTACTAAAGGTAAAAAGGGATATTTTGAGTAATTAGAGAAAGTAATGAACCTCAAATCAGCCTTTCTGTATGCTAGATATATTTTAATTAATGCTCAATCTGGTTGAAAATTTGTTTTTTGCTTCTTGATGTCCTGCATTGAGGGTTATTTTTTAAATTCTGTGTTGCTAATTATCTCCTGATTTTAAATGTTTAATCTATTTTTTTCTCCACCTACCTTCCCTTTATTTTAACCCATCTTTCCTTTCCTTTTCTCTTCTTTTCCCCAATGCCTCTGCACTCTCAACTAACAAACCCTACAGGTGCATTCGGATGATGAAGTGTTTGAAAGAGGATTGAATGCCCTGGTACAGTTAAGTGTTGTTGTTGGTCCTTGTCTAAATGACCATCTGAAACATCTGCTTACCAGTGTACGTACTGCAAAGATTAGAGAGTGGTTTTGTATATGTATCATGCACCATCCATATCTCTTCATGATTTAATGGTTTCAAATTATTCTTTAAAATAACTTAAAACCCTAAAAATAACCTCATCATCCTAACCAAAACACATAGAGATTGAACCTAGTTGTTCATAAAACATTTTACTAATGAACAGTTTTCTCTTTAATAGTTTTTAATGGAAAGTGTATACATGAGCAGAATTTAGGGTTGTAATAAAAAGTTTGCACAAGTTGAATGGGTGAAAATTAATGAACAGAATAAAATGGTATTGTGCGTATGTTGACTAGCTG
>NW_012152807.1:371907-377135 GCF_000956105.1 Propithecus coquereli
TATAGAATTTAAAATAGTGGACAAACATTTGTGAATACACTGTTAATTATTGGTTGTAAATATGTATTTTATAATGTAGAATGCTTGGAAAACTTCTTTCCAGAGTATTCTAGTTTAAGAAATTTCTTTCGACTATATGAATTCTATTACAAGTATGTTGATTATTACAGCTTGTTAAAACTACCTAAACTTTGGGTGTTAATTGTATTAAAGTAAATCTTATTTTTGCATTTTATAGTCAGAAAATGCTCATGTACATGTATTCAGAAATTAAAATCTTAAAGCTCTTACATGCATTCAGCAATTTTGTTTTGCTTTCTTATTTTTAACAATTTGTTTTTTTAAAAAAGCTTTTAAGACATAATTTACAGATGTAGTTTGGAATTTTGATGTAGTGGAAGCTAACTATAGATTACTCTGCAAAGGACACTAGAGAAAGAGAAATAGAAAACAAGAATAAGACCTTCTATCTTACGGGCAGGAAGAGAGGCCTATGGACTTGAGTAGCCACACCAAATCCAACGCAGACCAATGTTTTGGAAAGGATGAAGGTGAGAGATCACTCTTGTATGGGGAAGCAGCAAGGTTGAATCCTGGAGGCGTCAGAGAATGCCCTTTCCTTGCTCTATCTCCCAAACTCTGTGACCTCTTTGCAGTTCTCATTTCAGATAGAGTCTCACAGCTGTGTGATAGAATGCAGGTAGTTTCTGAGGAGTCTTAATGCAGACATGCTCATCCTTCCTCAGAGTTTTTGTCCTTCCTGGGACCTTTGTCTGGCACACCTTTTCCTCAGATCTCTACTACCTTGTCACATCCTCAGATCATACTAGCTACAACAGCTGCCTGCCCACTGGCCTTGCTATTGTATTTAGCACCACCCAAAGATATCTACGATCTCAAAAATGCCGTAAGAAAAGGTAATGTTTTTAATCTAAAATTTGTTAGAATAAAGACAACAAATCAAATTCTAACAAATCAAAATTTGTTAGAATAAAGACCTATAACATAGTAGAGTTATAAACATTTTATTTTGCTTTTATTTTTTCTTTTTGAAATACAAAATGTGCACATTGAGTTTACACAAACACACGATGGCAAATTTCAGTGTACATGTATTGTACTACTCTTAATTTCTACACTGGTGATAGCAGGGCAGCTTTCAACATCCTATCTCTACACCAGAATAGATACCTGATTTATTGTTGCAAAGACAGTTGCAAATTTCCTCCTACTGTAGCCTCTTGGTCTTTGTGATATTTCTACAAAACAGAGAAGGTGTGTATATTTTCAGCAATGTGGCAACTGTATAGTCTTGCTTAAGATCATTAGAATCTGGATTGTAGGAGTTTTATGATGAGCTAAATCATAATGTGATCCAGATGAGGTGTTCAGCACTTACATTCATTTTCTACTAAATCTTGATAGTAGCTCTCAATATAAGGGAATCCCTGGTGCTTTCAAAGTGAATTTTGCTTGCTGTTTGTTCCTAGTAGGCATTGGGGTAGCCAAGGTCTCTTTGTTCCTGAATGGCTTGAAATATAAACATGCTGTGAGGAAGTCAGGGGAAAGAGATGGAATTGGCCTTTAGTGCTGTTAAGGATTACTTGTTATCAAGCATTACTGTGTACTGGAGAACAGTTACCCTAACCTTTTGCATACATTTGTAAACATCCTTGCTTTGTGTCATGCCTTCCTGAACTTCCACTTAATGACATGATAGAAAACAGTCAGCATGTAAGATCAAACAAATCCAAAATTATCTATATTATGTAGGCCTTTGTTGTAATATGTATTATGGAAAATTAAGAAATGCTTATTAAAATAAGTTTTATTAGGCATATGCTGATATCTGGTAATAAACTAATTTGTTAAATGTTATTAAAAATGCCAGATAAATTAATGTCTTTAACAGATGGTGGCAAATCCATAGAAACTGGGACTATGTGGGGTTTTCTTAAATGTAATCTCGTTTACTTAAAGTATATAAATGGAATTACAGCATACAAACATGAAAATTAATTTAATTTCTGGAAATTAAATGCAGATGTCAATATTTTAGAAAATCATTTAAAATCCTAGGACTGAAAACATACAAATGAGTAGCAAAAAACACTAATATTTTAAAATCACTGAGAGTGAAAGCCTCAATAATCCCATGGCTAAAGAATCAACAGAACTATATGCCAGATTCTATTACTTTCGAATATTCACAGAGTATGAAATGAGTTAGAACATTCCATGAACTCAGTGGCATTATGAAAAGGATGCAAATTTATTATAACTGGAAAACAAATCTTGTAGGGATTGCTTTATATTAAAACAAAGCTTATTTGCATAATATGCTTCAGTGTAAAGCTGAGCAATCTATGCTAAAAGTGGTAGCTCCAACTTTAAGTGTGGTAGAATAGTTCACATTTGTCTGTTGGATTGAGGAACTATTTGACAAGTTAAATCACATTTTCAAAGAGCTGCATGGAGCGCATTATGTTTTCATCCTGTAAGGGAGAAGCAGAGGGATTACATTCAGCATATCTGCAGGGGAAAGCCCACTGTTTTGCTCCTGAGTGTTACTTCCTCCCACCAACCACCTATGCCAAAAGCTCAAATACTAAGTATTTGCAAATGTAAACACCGTTCTATCCATTTTCCAAATAGATTACTACTACGGAGGGCCCATTTTATGTTTTGTTGAGTCTACCAGGCATTAAACACTTTATTTAAATCATACTTGTTGTCAATAGAGGATATGTCTGAAATCTTAATGCCAGGTTGGAAACTAGAGAGACACAGAGGTAAGTCAAAGTGAACAAGTGAGAATTTTGGCAGTCCAGGTAGATCACAGACCAAATCCTAGTAACTTTTTATACAGGTGCAAGGAAACAGTTTGCTTGTGAGCTAAGAGCCAGCACTCCATGAAGACTGGAGGTTGGGGCTTGGGAGGCAGGGTGGTGGGTAAGAGGGAACAGGTTTTCAGTAATCGCACCTCTTTTTTTATGTCTGCTAGTTATGGCTAAATCTGTATGAATGCCAGAGAAAAGATTTGTTGGGAGAAATCGTTGCCCAGTGGCTGTCTTCAGTTTCGCATATTCCTTACAAATGAGCTAAGGGGACAGACTTTGGGCACTACTGGAGCACTGGTCAGTTGTATGTGAAGGGCAGCGAGCCGTTTATAGTAAGGGGTAAATGGTGGCTGAACCAACAGTGGCTTCCACCGCTAGAAACAAAGTAACATCACCATTAAGCAGGTTGATGTCACCAAGTTAATTCTCTCAAGACCACCACCTCAAAATCCAAGTTGAGAAACAAACAGGCATCAGGAAAGTTGAAGAGCAACAATTGAAAGAGAAAAGCTAAAGCACCAACAGACTTCTTTGTCTCCATTATTATCTTAAAAATTCTTAATTGTGGTTCTACCCACACATCAAGTTAAGTAATTCTAAGTAAGCTAACACTGGCTTCCCAGATGACAGGTAACTACCCAGATTTCTATTGTAAGAAAATTTTCCAGTTTATTTTTTTGTGACTGGAGACATTTACTGAGTTTAGCCAAAAAGCCATTTCTTATCCACATACACTAAAGCGATGCTATTTTTTTTAGAAATCAGATATAATCTTGGCCTGTGATGCATACTTGGCTGTATGGGAATTCTAAGTCTACGGAGATATGTTAGATAATATACATGTTATATGGTAAGTCTGGGAAAAAAGCAATTTAAATCTTCCATATACGAAGTCTGTCTAGGAAGTATCCAGCCATGTACTATATTAACAATGGCTGGATACTTTCCAGACAGACCTCATGTGTTTTATCTTCAATGATGAATACTCTGTAAAAGATCTGGGAAACAAAAACACAGTATGTGTAAAACTTGTATATATCTAGGGCTTCATAGCTAGCCTACCTCAGAGCACGCTCTCAGTTGCTTTGTTGAATGTATAAATTATTGTTTTCAGAGTGCTGGGCTCATCTCGCCTGTTGTAGAAGTGGTAACTTAGGCATATGATCGTTATATACTACTTTGCTCGGTTCATGGTGGCTAGCTGGCAATACTCAGTCTAGCTGTTATGAAATCAAAGGGATAGTTCTTTTACTTTCATTACTTACTTTTTGGCAACTTTCGATGAACTCATCTATAGTAACGACCCCATCTTTATTTTTGTCCATTTTCTGTTCAGAAAGAAAAGAACAAAACATGTTATACAGACTCACACCTTGATACCCTCACACCTGAACTGAATGAGCTGCAGTTGATGAAGAGAAAGCTCAACTGCTTTTTTTATATGGAGAAACTGCTTAATAGCAGAACCTAGTAATAGTTTCTTAGAGATAAGGGTCATATGGCAAATCCTTTTAGGCTGCTCCTTGTTCAGTGTAATGTGGTGAAGATCTAGAGATTCTTCACCCCAGGTAAAATCCTGCCTTCCATTAATAGATATGACAGAACTCAGGCAATTTGCTGACACTTTTAGAGCCTTGCTCTTCTCATCTATAAAATGGGATTAATGGGGATTTATAGCCTCACAGTGTTCTTGTAAGAATTGAATGAAAACAAACAAAAAAACTTGTGAAACGTGAGAATTGCTTAGTGTCCTATCTAGGATACAGTGACTGTTCAATCAGTGTAGTTATCAGTGTTAAATTCAAAACCAAAATTATTAGATTACTAGGATGGTAAATATTCTATTCTTTTATCCCTTCAGTAAAAAGTCTTTTCTTTTGCATTCTTTTGAATCATCATGGCACTCTTCAGACATCAGGAAATTTGCTCTTAATGACTCCTTGACTTCTACTTTCATTCTTACCTGGAAAAATGTTTCCACATGTTGTCTAGGAGCATCTTCTTTGAGGACAGGATATGTGCATTTACCCATCATGTCATATATTGCTTTCATTATATCAAGCATTTCCTGGAAAGTAAAAGGCACTCTCATGAGGCTGCACAATGTACGAAGAAACCAATCAAGAGGCTTTGACAACATGATATTGTGTGTGGGGAGCCAGGACTCCTATTGTCATACCCGGGGCCTCGAGATGCTGCGGCGTGTCCGGAGCCAGCCCCTGACCAAGGATGACCTGGCGACCCCCTTGAGCATGGAGCCCAACACCGGAGACCTGTCTTTGGCCACCAGGATAAGTGGAAATATCTCTCTTAGTGCTCCTGAGGCTTCCCTTTACCTACTGGCGGTTGTTCCGGGTTCCATCTGAGTTCACTCTATCCGTGATAAAG
>NW_012152807.1:377711-381335 GCF_000956105.1 Propithecus coquereli
AAATAATATCTATTAATAATTACTTAGATATTCAGATTTGTTTCACATTTATTTCATATAAAAAGTCTGGGTCAGGTTGATAATGAAGATCTAATACATATTTAGTTTTAGAGTGTTTAATTCTGTTATAAATGATAAGGTAGTTTGTAGTTTCCAAAACATCTTTTAAGATGTTTTGAGTATAAATAAGTAGGAAGAAGTTTGTTAGACATAGAACTCATGAGATAGAAAGAAATCAAAGGACCAAGAGTACTTAATATTCTTGAGGCACCTGGGTAACAAATATTCACGGTGTACAAAATACACAGGAATCACTAGTCACAATATGCTCCACACACGTCACCACAATAGTCATGAGGTCTTAATATGGCACCCACTGATAACACCCATTCTGGTCCCATCTGTCCTCTGTTCAAGAAACACAAATAAAACCCATGATGACTTATGCACCAGGCACACTTGTCCCTGTGTCTTTCCCATAGAGCAAGTTCATGTCATTGGCCATTGGCACGTTTTGTCTGTGAGGCCCCTTGCTCAAAACTCAACTCCAGAGAAGATCAGTGAGGCAGAGAGAAAGACAGGGCACGGGACCATTGAACATGCCCAGGGAGTGTGGTCTTTCAACCCCACTTGCACTCTGTCATAGGCGTGGTTAATGTACCCCATCCCTTTTCCTTTGCTTCTCACTGTGTTTTTAATTGGTTTGATAAACTATGGATATGAGTGTCTTAATTTGGTATGTAAGCATTTCTTCTTGGATAGTCTGCCTCAAAGTGTATTTGGAGACCCCACCATTCCCCATCAGGTCATTCCATAATCCATATGATTATAAAAATTGCATTTCCTTATGGATTACATGATATTGGGTGGGGAAAAGGTTTCAGGCCAAATATCAAACATGGTTTGGATACATTTTCTTTCCATCTTATTCCAATCACAGTCTTTATTCCATTCACAGTATTTATTAAGATGCCATTGGGAAACAAGGGTGTGATCCTTATGTGTTAATATATTTACTTTGGAGATTCACCATAAATGGATAAATCCCTATCCATTCCAAATTTTTTATTATAATACATCTCTCATCCACCACCACATAAAATATTTTAGATTCCCTGATAAAACTGTTTTCAAATTAATTGCAATTGTTTAATATTTTAAAGTCAAGAAATAAAAATGGTCCAAATGATAACTGTGTTGGTGAGGCATTTCTTACCTCTTTAGTGATGTAGCCATCTTTATTTATGTCATACAAATTAAATGCCCAGTTGAGTTTTTCTTGTACTGTCCCCCGGAGCAAAATGGAAAGACCCTTGATGAAATCCTAAAACAAAATAAAAATATGAATATAATTTGATATGACATTTCTAAAAAACCAAAACACAAACTCAAATAAATAAAATTATCTCTCAAATGATGGAAGAAAGGGTTATAACCCTCCAGATTTTCAACCATTTATTTTGCAAAATTATCGTGTCCTTGATCGTCTGTTTCTCAGAGTTCTGTGCAGGCATAAACCACTTCTGAGCCTCAACATTCTCACCTTGTAATTGCAAACTATGAATTAAATCGACTGTGGTACTGGAAATTGTATCAGAATGGACACCTTAACAGTAAAATGCTTGAGTGTAAGTGCTATTGGTATTCCACTACAAGTGCATGCATTTTACTGAAAAGAGTCTAATAACAGTGTATTTTTAAAAATACAAGCATGCACATAACACACTTCCAATAAAAAGATTTGCTAACGAGAAATGCAGCTGTCCATAAGAGGTAGACCAACTGTAGTCTTTAATTAGAAATCCAGTTATAGTTTACATGTGGGCAGTGGTTAAGAGCATGAAGCTGGAAACCAGACTGCCTGGATTCAAATTCCAGCTACAACATTGAATAGCTTTGTGTCCTTAGGGAACTTAACATCCTTTTGCCTCAATTTTCATATGTGTAAAATACATGTATAGTATCAATAGTATCTACTTAAATATTTTATGACGATTAAAAGCATTAGGCTGCTTACAACAGCTCCTGGCAAGGGCATCAGATACGTAAGTGTTAAACTGGAACCCTCAGCTTGTATCCTGTTTAAGCTGGTTTGCATTGCAGACCAGCCACGTCAACTTTATCATATTCATATATATCTGTTGTTGTTATGTAGAGCAGGGTTAACAATATAGCTGAATTCAGAGTCCATAATCCAATTTTAGGTAGGAATGAAAGCAGAAGGAAAATTCAAAAGTGGTCTTCTGGGTGAATTTGCATTCTCTCTCTCCTTTTCCACATTCCATCATTTTATAGCTGTTTTTTTTCTGTCCCAGTTTATTAAAATATATGTGTGTGTGTGTGTGTGTGTGTGTGTGTGTGTTTAAATAGATAACATTTATACAATTCAAAGCTTAAAAACAATGCAAGATGTCTGGAAAAATCTTCCTTCCCTTCTGGACCCGTTCCTTTCACCATAGATAATTGGCATTAGCAGCTTGTATTTACTTCCAATGAATTTTTGTGCATATGTAAATATAAGATCTGTTTATGTGTGTATATATATTCCCCTCCACTTTACACAAATGATAGTCTAACAGACTGTTCTGTACTTAAATTTTTTTTCACTTAACTATACATCAGGGAAACCATTCCAGTCTTTTTCACCACTGTACTGTATGTATGAGTATTCTATACTTTATTTAACCATACAGTTCTTTCACATTTCTTCTCATATTTATTTCTAGGTGTGTTAATTTTTCTGTTGCTGTTGTAAATATTTCCTCTATTATATATTCTGTATTAGTTTCGTGTATATGAAAGCCATTAATTTCTGTATAATAATTTTTTCTTGCCATTTACTGTTACTATAGTATAAGTTTTCTCCTGGGTTTTTCATGTATGCAATCATATTAGCTGCCAACGGGGTTAATTTTTACCTCTTTTTTTCAATTTTTATGTTTGCTTTCTTTTTTCTAATTGTGTAGTACTTCTAGACTAGAACAATGATACATAATGAAAATGATAAAGAGATATCCTTATTTTGTTCCTGAGCTTAATGAAAATATTTCTATTATTCCTCTTTTAAGCATGATCCTGACTTTTATCATACTAAGAAGTATACAACTATTCCACTTAAACAAATTTATAAAGAATGGCCATTGACCTTTTTTTCAGAAATGAAAAAAACATTTGTCAAATTCACATTGCAAGGAGCCCTGAATTGCCAAAACAATATTAACAAAGAAAAACAAAGTTAGAGGATTTACATTTCTCAATTTCAAAACTTAGTACAAATTTATAGTAATCCAAACAGTATGGTACCAGTATGAAGATAAAAATACAGAATAGCAGAATAGAATTGAGGTTCAAACATGAACCCAGCATCTGTGGCCAACTGATCTTCAACAGTGGTGCCAAGACCATTCAACAGAGAAGGAATAGTCTCTTCAACATGTGGCACTGCAGCAGCTGGACAGCCATACTTACTACACAGCCCATCTTCATTCAGGGTAGACTGTCAAGTGAGAGAAAAAGAGGATTCAAGAGAAGGCCACAATTCCAATATTTAATAGGTAGAGGGAAGAGAGAAGCTGGCAAAACATCTTGAAAAGAAGTTACTAAAGAAGGAAGAGGAGGCTGGGC
>NW_012152807.1:385355-387390 GCF_000956105.1 Propithecus coquereli
AATTTCAGAATATTACAGGGGTACAAACACTGGTCACATAAATTGCCTTTGCACTGCCTGAGTCAAAGCTACAAACACGCCCACCCCCCTGTTACACTTTTCTTATTGGTCTCCTTCCATTCCCTGCTTTCCTAAGTCATGGCCCTTGCTGAGATTTCTGCCCATGTGTAAGATGCCTCCTCTTCCACTCCCAAAAAATGCATCTCCCAAATTACATCATTTCCATATATACACCTACATATACATGTGTTAATTAAGCAGAGGAACTGGAATTACAAAGTAAGGTAATGTTTAATTCTAATCCCCAGAGACCAAACGCAGCCATTCAAAAATAAGCAAGTAGATGAGTTATACATTTTTTGCATAGTTTTCCTAACAAAAATTAAAGGCTCCAGTCTTTACAGCTGATCAGACTTAGTGTTTGGTCTATTCTCCTAGTACTTAAAGTCAAGTATATTATTACTATGTGTGACCTGCTATGTATCACATAAATCATGTGAACAACATTATCATATTTATATGTGTGTGCATATCTGTGTGTGTGTATATATAGGTGTGTATGTGTGTATATACACACACACATATAAACTATGGGACTATCTAGGACATACGTCATTTTACTAGATGTTTATACACAGTATTTCATGACAAAATTGCATGCTTCCTCTACAGATCACTTAAAGTTTGTAATTTAAAAAGAAATGTCCTTGTAAAATTGTCAGGCTGTTGAATATAATATTTTTCTCTATTTATTTTCTTGCCTGGCTGCCCTGCTTCCTGGGCCTCCCACAGTAGGGCTTTTGACTTTATCATCTTTGTATTTCCGCGACCTACCACAGCGACCAGCCCACAGTAGGTGCCAGCAAACGTTAGTTAAATCATTCGTCTTCTGGGATTGTTCACATTCAGTCGAGGAAATGGAATTTCCTTGTACGAACAGATATAAAGCGCTAGAAAACAAACTAAATGTGGCTTGTAATTTATACTTCTTTTGAAAGATAAGGGCAGGTTCTTGGCAATTCCATGAGGGAAAGAAAGTGTTCTTGGGCTTTTTAATTTCCCCTCTATTCAAAAATGATCAAATTGCCAAACTCAAATTTTTCCACTAAAAAGACTAAAATCCCTTTCACAGTGTCTGAAGTCAAATGACATGGAAACGGTCTCGGGCTTACCTCGAAACTCACAGCTCCGTTGTGGTCCGTATCAAAAGCATTGAACAGAAAATGTGCATATGTTGTAGAGTCTGAAATGTTAAACAGGGGATAACATTAAGTCAGTATTTCCACATTCTACAAAGACTTGGACGGCAATTCTGAGCCTCCTTTAATCCAGGAAAATGAACTCCACCTCCCACAGCTCATGCTTTCTTCCCAGCTGCCCAGCCTCTTTCTGTAGAGGACCAGAATTTGAGATTCATGAGAATAAGTGCCTACAAAGAGGCTGTTGGTGATGAACACGCTTGTGAGTTTCTCGCTATAAATGCTCTGAACACTTGGGAGCTGGGTGACAATACCAATATTGGGATGAGAGATGGTCCTACAGGTGGATGTGAGGATTGAGCGAGCTGTGTCAGGAAATTGCTTAGCGTTTGGCAGAGATTTTCTCTAGAAGTAAAGTAATAAAAATACCATGAATGAGACAAGGATGAGTTGCTATGATTAGTGTTCCTGTCATTATTAGTACTTTCATCATTGTTACAACTCAGATAAGGATATTGGGACTCGGAGAGGTTGAGAAACTTTCCCAAAGTCACACAGTTAATGAGGAGTAGATCTGAAACATGAACTCGGGTATTTCAGACCTTGAAAACCAGGCTAGCCCACAGCCAGTAAAGTTGGCTGATGGGTTGGGATCAGCGGTGTCTTGGATTGTTTCTGTGACAATGTTGGAAGGGGACTAGGTGGTCCTAAAGGTTCCCAATTGCATGTGATAGGGAGGGAGCCCCTACTCTATCTGGGTCCTGGGCGGGGTTCCAGGCTGCAGATAACAGTGGACAGGTATGGATGGCTCTCTACCCATAATGCCTCAGGACATT
>NW_012152807.1:387454-390942 GCF_000956105.1 Propithecus coquereli
AGAGGGAGGAGGATATGGTGCAGAAGCCAGTCGCTGATTTACAGCTGGGAAGATGAGTGAGTTTGCATCTGATAGCTTTTGTGAGTGTCAGCTACTTGGGAGTGAAGAGCTTGGTAGAAAAGGATAGAATTGAAGGTTTGAGGAGAGAGAAGGAGGAAACTCTCTATATAGCTGCAATATGTAATACGGTAAAATTAAGAGCTAATGACACCCTTTGGAGTTGTGCAGTATACATCTTGCACAACTAAAATTGTGCAACTTAAAAATCTTTGCCTTCTTAAGAGTGTGTAAAATAGTCATTGCAGAGCACAGACCCTTGTTAGAGGAAGATTCGAGGCTGAACAATTTGGAAAGACTAGATTAGGCTGGTGGTTATCAGTGTAAACCCTATTTTTTTCTTTAATTCACAAAGTAGTAGTTATATGCCATTAATTGAAAGGGGAGCTGGATACAAGGTCTTTGAAAACATGCTTGGAGTATTAGCTCTCAAAATTTAACATACATCACAATCACCTGGAGGGCTTGCTAATACACAGGTTGCTGAGCCCCAGCCCCAGAGTTTTGATGCATTAGGTTGAGGGGGTGGTGGGAATTCATATGTCAAGAAGTTCCAAGGAGATGCCTATGTTGCTTCCAGAGATCACACTTTGAAAACCACTGGCCTACTGGAGTCATTATTGGCATCAGCCTCACCACCAAACAAAACAGACCAGTCACAAGGGGAGATTTAAAAATAGCACTTTTAAGTCAAGTGTGGACTTTTGTCTTTTTCCTCTCCAGTGGGCTCCAAAATTCCATCTGGTGATCCGTGCTGTTCTGCAGAAGCTCACTCCATCTCTGGCTCTAGTGATGGAGCCATGATCTGGGCAAAGTCAAGAAGCACATTTTATCCCTTTGGCCAAGACAACTGGATCTGTGGTTGGCATGTGACCAAACCTAGTCCAATTCTAAGAGTGATTCTCTGGACTCTCAAACTCCTACTAGGAATGCTGGGACACAGATGATCTCCCTTGACTGTTCAACAGGAGCTACTGGCCTCTTCTTGCAACCATAAATGGTCTCGCCCTTAGGCTGTAGCCAGCTGTATCTCTGGACTTTTTGTTCCTGTGAGCCAATGAAGTTATCATATTCTTTTTGTCACTTAGTGTATGATTTTCTAATGTTTGTGAACAAAAGTATCTCAATTCACATGCTGACGCCTAATTCATACCTTCCCCTTAAATATTATTACATATATCCTGAAACTACTTACATTAAAAGATAGCTATGGACTTTGGTCAACCCTTTCTATCTTGTGGGATGATACCAGTAAACAGTAATTTCAAAACAGGAATGACTATTTTGTGCAAAAGAAAAATGGGAAACTCAATGTGGCTTATATGGTTTTGCTCCACATTTTTTTGAGTGGTAATTGAAATGTCTCAAGCAGAAAGTGGCAATCTTAAAATAATAATGATGACAACAACTCTCAAAGAGTACTTCATACAATTACCTTGTGCATAGAGGTTACCTTTGTCCTCTAATGCACAAAAATGATGACGGGTGGAGGTCTGTATTGAATTTTGGTTTCCATTTTCTTATTATTGAGGCACAGGAAAGAAAAAGGCAGAGAGATTTGACCTGTACTTGTTCAGTTGCGAACTTTATTCATCTACCAAACTTTTACTGAGTGCCTCAGTGCTGATCATTATGCCAGGGACATCACCTGCCAATCAAAGACCACGATGGTTTATAATGATGCGTTTGTAGGTAGTTGCATTACTGAGTAATAAGATGATTAATGTCATTATTAATTGGCTTTGTTAGAAAAATCCCCCAAATAATAACTGTTATAGTTAACATCTAACAAATACTGAGCACATATTTGGTGCCAGGCACAGAGCCAAGCCCTTTACTGACATTATGACTTTTTCATTCTTACATTATCCTATAAAGTAGCTTTGGTTGCTGACATTTTACAGATATGAACACTAAGGCGCAGAGGGTCTAAATACTTATCTCACGGTCTCACAGCCCCTTGGTGGCAAAATGGAAATTAGATCCATCATATCTAGATCCCAGGCCCCTCCTGTCTTATTCATTCTGCCCTTCAAGTTTAAGCAAATTAAGTGGAAAACTTCCATTTTTCTTTATTATAGAATCAGATGGTCTCTCTACTATCCCTCCCAATATGCTATTGCTACTCAAAATGTGTTCATTCCCTAACCATTTCTGTTTTCTAGCGACTTTCCAGGGTAGCTAATCAATTGAGAAAAATAACTGGAATAGCTTAGTTTGAATTTGATTTTGATTCAACCTTTAATAATTTAGCCATTAGCTTGCTTTTAAAAGAAAAGGCATTTTACTAACATGCATATCATATATAACCATTATAACTAATTTTCTAAATTACAATCAACGTTCATTGCAATTATCAGAATTTTACATAAATATTATAAAAGCAACATTATGCATGGTGCCCTATCATTAACACCAGATTAAAGTTACATGTAAAATTGGATATAATGTGTGCCTTAGGAAACCAGTGGTCTATCTGTGATAAATAGGTAATTTCAAGTAGTGAACTCACTAGCAGTTTTTGCCTTACTCATCCTCTGCAAGCTAGCTATAAAAGTTTAGAAACTTTGACTTCTATGTTATAGGAAATTAAGGCTGTGCTGGAATTAATCTTGTTAGAAAATGCAGCATTATCATGAGTGATCTAAGCTGACATCTGCAGAAGAAATCTTATAGGATACCGGTACCTAGAACATACTCTCATCCTCCGCTCTCCCTATATTCTTCCATGCCCGGGATAAACCTGCCCCATCTTGATTTCTTAGTTCACACCATCTCCTCAGCCACAGTCAGCTTCTATTCTTCTCTTCTCAGTGATATTTCTTGGTTAAGTTCTGTGAGATGGCCTTTTGGGATTCTTGGCCCAGAACATTTGTGTTAGTGGCACCCATTCTGCTGGAGGACAGGGTAGAGTGTGTGAGAGGAGGCACTGGCTGAATGATGTCTCAGAAGCCTGCCCCTTTCTTCATCCTGACTCCGCAAAGCCTTGAACCCACATAGCTGCACATGCCCACGTTAACTTTCACCTTCTTAAACCCTCCTCTGCCACGCTGCCTACTGCTTCCCATCCCATCCCATCATCCCAAGCCTTTCTTCTCCTGAGCTGCTCCTACTTGTCCTTCAGATTAGTCCATCAGTTCTGTTGGGCAGGCTTCCCTGCTAATGCCCCTCCTGCAGCTGGCACATTATTTTTTTTTAATTTCAGAATATTACAGGGGTACAAACACTGGTCACATAAATTGCCTTTGCACTGCCTGAGTCAAAGCTACAAACACGCCCACCCCCCTGTTACACTTTTCTTATTGGTCTCCTTCCATTCCCTGCTTTCCTAAGTCATGGCCCTTGCTGAGATTTCTGCCCATGTGTAAGATGCCTCCTCTTCCACTCCCAAAAAATGCATCTCCCAAATTACATCATTTCCATATATACAC
>NW_012152807.1:399647-414258 GCF_000956105.1 Propithecus coquereli
TTTTACAGGTGGGCAAAAAAACCTCAAGTTCTTAGGATAGGAAGAGATCTTGGGTATTTAGCAATTTATCTACATTTAACAAAGGTGGAAAATAGATGCAGGTATTTTAGTGACTTACTAAGGTCGCCTCATTGGTTAATGTTAGAGTTGGTAACGAAATCAAGATTTCCCAATACTGACTCTTAGAAATAAAGAATATTAGGGTACTAAGAAGAGGGTAGGGAAGAAGAGGAGTGAGGGACAATTACCTATTGGGTACAATGTACACTATTCTGGTGACGGCACACTAAAAGCCCTGACTTCAGCATTATATAATTCACCCATATAACAAAAAACACTTGTACCTCCAAATCTATTGAAAGAAAAAAGAGAAAAAGAAGGAAAAAGAACATTAGAGTAGGAAAAAAAAAACAAAAAACCCTGAGGATTCCTTTGGACTGACTCCTACATTTTACAGAGGAACAACCTGAGGTCCAGAAAAATAAACCACTTGAGGTCACATACCTCAGTGGTGGCAGTCTATCCACAAACTCAGGACTCCAGACTTAGCCTACAGTTCTTAACCCAGTTTCCAAACCACAATGATGATATCAACTAACCCTTGAATTAGTTGTTCAGGCTATTTGAACAAATACCCTTGATTCTCATGTCTCAGATTTGTGGTATCAAATTAATGTGGTTAATTTCCTTTTCCCCACTCCAAAACCCTACCCCCACCTGAATTCAAGCACAAAGTACAGATTTTGTTTCATGCATTTGAATATACAATTCATGACATTGTTACTATGGTAAAGCAGATTCATATGCATGAATAGTACTTTCTGTCAAGAAGTCCTCTATAAATCATCCTGAAAATTGTTAAAAATGTTGTCCTAGGACAAGAATAATACTCAGCGGTGGGGTTTTTATTTACTTTATTTTGATCTTTATGTGCAGAGAACCCACTAAGTAATTCAAGTGCCTTGCATGTAGCAGCTGCTCAATAAATGCTTGTTTACATAGATTCTTCTGACTTGAGCTCATCCATTCATTCTTTTCTTCAATAGCTGTTTACAGGTGCTTAGTGTAGTCAATGCGCATGCAAAATTCCTAGGACACAAGCAGAGATAGCCCAGGAAAGTGCAATTTTTATGGGCTTTAAGAAGTTTAGTGAGCTAAAAGCTTACACGCTAAAACTTTTACTGTATGCGTGGTTGAAAAAGTATTGCTGTAACCATATAGGCAACAGCACTCACAAGTCATTTTCTCTCTGCTTGCTTTATAGCAGGCATATTTTATGCCCTGCAAACAAGAGGCTTTTGTGCAGTCCAGTTGTGCTGACATCTAAAACACCAAACTAGTTGTGCTTGGTAAACTGTCTCACTAAGCAATAGAGAAAGTTAAGAGCCTGACACAATACAAATTGCAGGGCATTCTGTAGATAAGACAAAGCACTTTCCTGGAGGAAATGGTGAGCGGTTATGATTTACAAACCCACTGTTGTTACTGTTCATAATGAGAGATACCTGGTGTTTTCAGTCCATCAACCTGAATAAACGATGCCTCTGTAGAAGTGTGAGGATGCCCACAAAATGAATTTGCCTGCCTTCAGAGACTGCATTCTGCCTTAGGACATTTGTCCTTTTCTGGCCTCATGTAAGAAACAGTTGGCATGCATGACATTAATTATTAAAATTGCAAATCATCATTCCTTAAAATATTTCATTTCCTTTAGTGATGCCTCGTGCTTTTAGATTTACGCATTCAATTAACATGAATAATCAAAGAATTTTTAAAAGGACTAAAGTGATTTTTTTCCTCAAATCTCTTTGGATTTTGTAACAAGAATCCTTTGCAAAGTTGTTCTCTAGTCATGTAGATGTTCTCTAATGTGGGGATGTTATTCTTCGAACAAAGATAAAATTTTAATATGGAGCCATATCTAATTTATACCATGTAATAACTTTATTTGAAATAATAAAAAATAACTTAAAGATTTCCATCTGTGTTGGTGTTTTGACATTAATGCCTATTGATATGTTGGTAGACACTCAGATGGTAAACATTATTTTTGTGAAAAAATCCCATGCGTTTTACATAATTTGGACATACATGAGGTAATTACATAATATCCCAAATTAATCTTTCATTAATGTAGACACTGGACCCATTACAATCCTGGCATCAGGAGCCATAACCAATGGCTGTGCGTGGTCTGTTAGGACAGAATTTCCCTGTGCTTAAGATGGGGTGGAGCAGTTGTCACCCCAGGAATATCCAACTACGTGTAAGAATGGGCTTCCCTATGTTTTCTCAAAACTCTAATTTAATTCTTTTAAAAGACCATCTTTAATAAAAATACCTGTTTTGACAATTCATGCATAAAATTATCTCAAACCTACTAACATCCCTGCAATGAAATGAATTAAAATGCAAAAGGGAATCTAAATTTGTATGAAACAACTGATATTTAAGTGGCATATCCTTTTCAAAATGCCATACCAATGTACAGTTAAGACCACCATGTGAGGTGGGTTCATTCATACATCAATATATTAATAATAAGTATTTATCAAGTGTTGTTTCTTGTAGGTCACTGTCCCGTGACCTGTGCATACAACAGCAGACAAAGTAAAGAAATCCTCTGTTCCCTTGGAACTGACATTCCAGTGGGGAAAAAGACAATAAAAAACAACAATGTGAGTGAAATATATACTATTAGATGGTCTTGAGTGCAGAGAAACATAAAGCAGGGAAAGTTCAAGGCATTGCAATTTAAAATAAGAGTGTTGAGGGAAGGCCTCACTGAAAGGTGGCATTTGAGTAAAACAATGGGATACTACTCAATTATAAGAAACAACAGTGATCTAGCACCTCTTATATTTTCCTGGATAGAGCTTGAGCCCATCCTCCGAAGTGAGGAATCACAAGAATGGAAGAATGGGCTCCACACGTACTCACCATCAAATTGGCACTGACTGATCAACACTAAGGTTCTCACACGTTAGTAATATACTTTAGGGATTGGGGGGTTGGGGATGGGTAAACTCACAACTAATGGATGCGGTGAGCATTGTAGGGGGGAAAAGGCATGCCTCAAATCATGGTTTGGGTGTGGCAGAATCATAACATGTAACCAAATGTTTGTAGCCCCATAATATCCTGAAATAAATAAATAAATAAAAAGACAAATTAAAAAAAAAGGTGGTGAGATATCGAGACGGATATTTGGGAGAAGAAAATTTCAAGTAGAGGGAACAGCAAGTTCAAAGGCCCAGGAGCAGCACCCCGGCTGGAGTGCTTGTGAGATGGTAAGGGGGCCAGTGTGTCTGGGGTGGAGTGAGTCGGGTGGGAGAACGGTAAAGGACACAACAGAGAGGGGACAAGGGACAGTGGCCACAACTTGTATGCCACTACATAGGCTGTGGCTTATGCTTTGATGGGATAGAAGGTTTTGAGCTGAGCAGCGACATGATCTGGACTGGGTTTTAACAGGATCACTCTGGCTCATTTTCAGAATGGACCGTGGTTCGGAGAGGGGGTGTCAGAATCCAAGAGACCAGTTCAGAGACCGCTGCGGTTATTTTGGCTGGAGATGATGGTGGCTCCTTTAAGTGGAAAGGAGTAAAAACATGTGTTGGCAAGGTCAATGGCAGAGTAGCTCTGGCCACAACCACAGAGAGGAGCAACAACTGCCTCCTGTGTTGAGAAGAGGTCAAAGTTTAAGTGAAGGACTAGATGGTCCCCTTCCTGTTTGGGGTAAAGCCTTCTTCCTCAACTCCTGGTTAGCTCCTCCCTCTACCCCACCCCTTACTATCTCCTCCAGGTCTGGATTCTACTCACGATCTCTCCTCTGTCTTAAGCTACTAATGTCTCCCTCTTCACCAGCTCCTTCTCTGTATATAAACAAATTGCAGCCTTTTCCATTTTAACACATTGACTGCCGCACAAAGAAATCAGAAACTTTTCCTTGGGGCCAAAGTGTTTTATTATGAAAATAGGATAAACACTTCGAGTATAATTTAAAGGTAAACATAAATAGAAAAAACAAAATTTAACAATTTAAAACAAAATTTATTTACTTCTATTCATGTAACCCATACTTTTCAAATTAAGTTGTCAATATTAATTGTAACAATAAGAACATCAACAAATAAGATTTTATATATGCTTCACGTGGCCCCAGGCTCAAAACCAGAGCGAGTCAAATACAACTCTCGTGGCAGTTAATGTGTTAAAAAATAAACAACTCCACTTGTATCTACCTGGTACTATTATTTACTTCCTCCGCATCTCCTCACGAGTCCAGCCCAGTTTCTTATAAGTGCTGTCTCTACGGATTGTCTCTGTTTTCTTTCCATTTTTTCTTTCACTCCCTGCAAGGTGGATTCTGCTGTGGGCTCCAGGCCCTAGCTCGTGATTAAAGCTGCTCTGACCACGCTCGGCAATGGTCTCCATGTTGCCGCATCCCAAGGACACCTTCCAGTCCTTACCTGACTGGACTTCTTGGCTCTAGCGTTTAATGCCTTCATTCTCTTCGTTTCTGAACTATCGATCTCTCTTGTGCTTATTCCCACATCTCTTGCTGGTGATTCTCTGTCTCCTTCAGGGATCACTTTTCCTTCTCATGGTCCTTTCTGTGTGTTCTGGAGTTTCCCGCTTGACTCATGGGGCTCACCACCTTCTATCCTTCTCCCAGTAACCTCATCTACAGCATGATTTAACCACCACTTTTTGATTAATAATTCTCAAATCTCGTCTCTTTCTCTGACTTTTCCTATGAGCCTCAGATTTGTACCAACTTTTTGTTGAGGCTAAATCCCCGCAGACATGTCAAATGTAATTTGTCCAAAATTGAGATTGCTGTCCCACCACTCAGCCTGTGACTAATCACCCAGTGTCTGTGATAGAATCCTGGAATTTATAACAAATTCCTCTCTCCATTTCTTTTTGCCACAAAAAGTCAATCTCCAAATTCTGCTATTTTTATCATCTAAATATGTCTGTAATCTGTCCCTACCTCTCCATTCCTACTATGTATGTTCTGATTAAAGACCTTATCGCCTCCTGGCAATAACGTTCTAATTATTTTCCCTGCCTGCAACATTGCCAGTTTCAAGTTAGTCTTGCACAGAGCTATCAGGGGAACATATCCCAAACGCTAATCTGCCTGTAACAGCTCCTGTTTCAACCTATCAGAAGTAGCTTTGTATCACCTCAAGCATAGAGTCCCTGTTTCTTAACACAGCATCCATGCGTCTCTAGGATGCTTCCATCTCTACCACATACTCCCTGCCCCAGCTACTCCCACATCATGGCAATTTCCTGTAAATGCTTACGCACAGTATGATGCGCTCACCCTTTGCTTACACTTCATTTGCCTAAAATGTCATGTCCCTACTGCCTTTTAAGCTGGAAGACATCAGACTTAGAAGTAAAGCTTCTCCTGGGAGGTAGGATTGGGGAGTGAAAGACTATATGCTTTGGAAAAGGACTGAACTCTCTACATCTTAGTTTCCACACTTATGGAAAGAAAAAAAAAAAAGGAGGGTCATAGCTAGGGTTGTTGGATGGTGAGGGGTAAGGCATCAACTTCGGCTCAGGTTCAGTTTATCTGAATAGCCTCTTTTTCATTTCCTCCCTATTTTTCAGCTGGTCTAATTACGCCTACACTGTGTTCTCAGAATACTATTTTTTAACCCCCATAGACTATAACATTCTATCACATCCTATTCCTCTTGTTCCTCCCACATTATCAGCACCTCACACATGGCTGGGCACACAGGTGGCTGTGTCCTAAGTATGAGCTGGGCATCTGTTGGGTGACTGAAAGAAAAACTATAAGGTCCAGTGGCAAGTATATCTCTTCACTCATATCTACTGTGCATGTATTATCGTTATTCTATCCTTGTGTTTTCTTTTCGATTAAAATAATGTCTAGGGTGATTTTAATTTTGTCAGATGCAGGGGGAATAATAGAAGTACTGAAGGAGGGACAGCCGACAGTACACTAGGTGGGCTACAGAAAATCTGGGTCATAACCCAGATCCGCCACTTAGTCAATATGTGGCCCTGAGCAAACCATTTGACTTTGCTAAGCCCCAGATTTCACATCTGTAAATTGAGGATAATTAGATTTGTCCTAATTTTGAGAGTTGGAGGAATCAAATGGGACCTATAATGCATATGAAAGAGCTTTGTGACATTTTGAGGACCCTCGTAATAGTCAGAAAGAATTTTGCATTTGAGAGCTGCAGCACTAGGCACACAGTCGTATGTGTTGGATTAAACTAAAGAGTAACCTCTTGGATATTTGATAATTTGTAAATAGCTTGCATTTATGATACATTAAAAATTATATGAACTCGCATGCTGTGAATTAATTATTTTACGTAAAGATTAAAAATGTAGAGTCATCCTATGAAAAATTAAACCAAACTCAAAATTGCAAGCATAATTCTAACTCTGAGAGTATGTTAACAAGTCCACATTTGTACTTACCTCCCTGTGGAAAGAACTGCGAGTAAATCTCTTTGAAGGTTTCTTCATTAACAACACCACTGGGGCATTCCTAGGGAAAGTGGCAGAGAAGCGATATGAGCAAAGTGTTCATAAAACTGATTTTTTTTGCACATTTTGAAACAGAACTGTCTACTGTGCAAAGCTGCACCAACAAAGTTAACCATCCATCTATTATTACAAAGGATAAAAGCACACAATAAACTCCTCTTTGTTCCGGTTCTTATGGAATTAAAAAAAAATTTCAGTTGTAAATATCTTTGCATATTGAGTATCAAAGTAGATCTGACATGTTCAAAAACACAATGCTGCTTTTAACTGTACACATGTTTATTATTAATGAAGAGGAAATTGCACTGTTTTTTATACAGCAAGAAGATTGCAAGGTGCTTATAATACGGTCTTTACTGGGTCTTGGTTCTGTGTCCTCTCAAGGTTTTCTGGACCACCTAATCTTCAGTTCAATGAGAAAATGGCTCCATTAAGCTCGAAGCTGGTTCAAGAAGCTTCAAGCAGGAACAGTTACTAATTTCTATTAACAGGCTGTTTGTGAGTACACATGACATGGTTTTGTAATAAGTGACCTTGGGTGAGATATGACCCCAAGGTTTTTTTAAACTTTTGGAGAGGAAGTTCTGGCAAGAAATAGGCCTGACCTGAGCTTAATATTAATAAATTCCTGCCTTTGTCCCCAGATGGAGTTGTTGAAGACTGATGGATACTGACATTGGGAATGGCACGGATGTTGCACTATCGACCTGGAGGGGCCAAAGGGAAAGGCTGGCCCTCTGAGAGTGGTTTTGCCATTTTCTCTAAAGGGAATTGAAATCTAAAATGTCAGAAGAGGTCTGCCTTGGTGCAGAAAATGAGGTCTGGGCAAGTGAATCTGAGACTGAAGTGAGGGAAAACTTCCTGTACTTTCTGGAGTTGTAAGGAGTCCGGTCAGAAATGTGAGGTGTAGAGACCCCGTGCCCCGAGTGGTGGAGACTGATAGTCCCATGATAGCTCAGCTCACAGGATCACACATAAGGCATTAATTGTACAGTCCTGCCTTGGTATCCATGGGGCATTGGTTCCGGGACCCCCGCAGATACCGAAATACCTTCATGCTCAGATCACGCAGTTGGCCCTGGGGAACCCACAGATACGAAAAGCTGGCTCTCTGTATCCTGTGTCTTTGATTCACATTTGGATGTTGATGTGAAAACTGCAGATACAGAGGGATGACTATGTTTATTGAAAAAAATCTGCATATAAGTGGACCTGTGCATTTTAAACCCCTCGTGTTCGAGGGCTGATTGTACGTTGTAGGTGGGCAAGTGATAAGCCCTGTCCCGTCTTGTTGTGTAGCTTCTCATGGACAGTCTCACGTGCTCTGAGCCCCCCTTGTTCCAGCTGTCGCAGCATCTCCACACTACCCGGCATCCCCTCAGGGCTAAGTGCACTGGAGAGAAATCGACAGTGTGCTCACTTCCGAGAGGGCTGACTTTAGACGTAAATATTCTGTGTACTATAATTTTGACACTGCTCCTGGCCTCTTCACCAATCATCTGGTGTGGTCTTTAAAACTTCTCTTTGCCCTTAAAATCCTTGTCCCCTCACTATTAAACTCACTGTATTAGTTTGATCTTTCTTTATTCTAATGAGCCAGTTACTCAGCTGTAATGCGCTTCGCATGCAGAATTTTCTTTCTCGTTTTTTTGCTTTGAAAAGGAGGACCTTTGATGCATAAACAATTTTATTAATAACTGATTTTAACTAATGCATAAAAATTTCAACTAATAGTTTCAGTATGAATTTATGTTCATAGAGCTTGTCAATATATTTTCGTCGCATTTGTTCATTGTAATAAACCTATGACTTAGGTAGCCGAAATATCTCCATTCACAGAGGCAGAACTAGAGGTGCTAAGTGGTAAAGCACACTGTTACTGGGCAAGCCAGTGGGGAAGCTGGAATGTGGGCTCAGAACTTTCCAGGTTCAAATGTTAGATGACTCCTGTGGCAAAAACAATGACCTCAAGGACCTAAGAGAATTGAAGCAAAGAAAAGACAACCAAAAACAAACGAGGAAGAAAGCACGCAAGCAAACTGTGATGGTTAATTGTGGGTGTTAACTTGTGCTGGCCATGATGTCCAAGTATTTGCTCAAATATTATTCTGGATATTTCTCTGAGGGTGTCTTTGTTTGAGATTTACATTTAACTTGGTGGACTTTAAGTGAAGCAGATTGCCCTCCACAGTGTGTGTGGGTGTCATTTAATCAGTGAAAGGCCTGAACAGAACAAAGACTGACGTCTCCAGAGTAAGAGGGAATTCTCCAAGCAGACTGCCTTAGATTTCATCTGCAACCTTGGCTCTTCCCTTGTTTGCCAGCAGACTGCCTTTGGACTTGAACTACAGCTTTTCGGAGGCTGCCAGCTTCCCCCATCAGATTTTGGACTGGCCAAGTCTCCACAAAGTATGAGCCAATTCCCTAATAAATCTCTTTCTCTCTATATATACACACATCCTGTTGATTCTGTTTCTATGAAGAACCCTAACTAATCCATAAATGAATTAACAATCAATAGCCAAAACTCCAAAAAGGAAAGAAGATATGTATACAGCTAATTACTCAAACGTTTAGACTAAGTCATTGTATCTGGTTGGCAGCAACAGACCAATTTTACAACTAAATAAACACTTTGTAGCTGGATCCTCTCACACATGGACGTCGTGATTTATTGGCTATTTAATTCTAAGCCATCTGCTTGGAATAGTAAGGAGGGAGCAAATACATGGCTCTTTGCCATCAGGTGGTAAATTTGTGCAAGCTCAGAGCTGGAAAGCTGCCTCTGAGTTAAAGTGACACTGATGAGAGATGAGAATGACACGTAAAGGGACATCTGTACTCAGAAAACTTGTTAGCTGCCTTTAGTCTCTAGATATGTGTGATAGATGTATCTTATAATGTGAAATGATACTTAGAAATTGACTATCTCATATGCATTTGTTTTATGTTTAATCACATATCTATGTCAGAAGAAATTCTTTCTCTGCCAGCTGAAAGCTCCTGGACAAGTTTCAGGGTGGAAAGTCTCACCAGATAAATTTATCTTTATTCATCTCACATTCATTGTATTAATTTCTATTTCTACAAATACATATTGATGCCTGTTATTCTAGGAACTCTTCTAGGAGCTGGAGCTGCAGCAATAAACAAGTCAAAGGTTTTACCCTCATGGAGCCAACATCCAATGAGGGAAATACAGACTGTCTTAGGCTGTTCAGGCTGCTATGACAAAATACCATAGACTGGGTAGCTTGTAAATAACAGTAATTTATTTCTCATAGTTCTGAAGCCTGGAAAGTCTAAGACCACAGGGTCAGCAGATTCAGTACTCTGAGAGGGCACATTCCTGGTTCACAGATGGCACTTTCTAGCTGTGTCCTCACATGGTAGAAGGGGTGAGCTAGCACTGTGGGGCCCCTTTTTTTCCTCAGTCTCCATAGAGACTTTCAAAAATTGCCAATGCCAAATATATTGCAAATTGTTACAGTGGCCTATTAGGAAAAGTTTTCAATTAGCAATGATCATGTCTAGGATAAAACCTCATTGGCTATAATACTGCCCCTGTGCAAAGCTTGTGGGGTCTTTTTTATAAGAGGACTAATCCCATTTGTGAGGGCTCTGCCCAAATGATCTAACCACCTCTCAAAGGCTCCACCTTCTAATATCATCACATTGCGGGTTAGGATTTCAACAAATAAATTCTGGGATACATAAACATTCAGACTAGAGTAAAGATTAAGACCAAGAAAAAAGCTGATAAAAAAAAAATCAATTCAGAGAATGACAATCTTTTGTTTATTTCAGAGACTCCTTACTGAAACCATTGCACTTTTTTTACCTTCAGGTGAGAAAAATTGAACAAACTGTAGGACTCTAGTGATTTATAAGACAGTGCATATGATTTATCCTCCAACTTTTTCGTCACCTCTTTTGCGGAGTGTTCTCTTCACAAAGTGGTCTCTCCACCCCTTCATCAGCAAAGAAGTTGGTCAGGCTGTGTGTACAGCAAAGTATACACCATAAACAACATGGCTGTATCAGTTAGGTTAATTCTTGCTGCTGTAACAAGTAGGCCTCCAAATATTCAGTTTGAGTATCCCTTATCAGCAATACTTGGACCAGAAGTGTTTTCCATTTCAGATTTTCTTGGATTTTGAAATATTTGCATTATACTTATCAGTTGAACCTTCCTAAAATCTGAAATCTGAAATGCTCCAATCTGAAACGGTCCAATGAGCATTTCCTTTGAGCATCATTTTGGTACTCAAAAAGTTTCAGATTTTAGAACATTTTACTTTTCAGATTAGGATTATTCAACCCATTTAACAAACTAAAAGGAATGTGGTATAGTTGTTGCTTTCGTAACAGTCTTGGGTGAATGTGTAGATTAATTGATAGTTCTTCTTTTTGGAGTCACTAAGGGACAGAGGCTAATGAAGACTGGGTCATCTTCAACATATGGCTTCTATAGTCTCTGTGACTGACTCAACCACAAGGAGAAAACAAACATTGAAAAGAGTGCATGGAAGCTTTCTATGGGCCAGGTCTTCAAGTAGTACACATCATTTCCACTCTTACTCTTTTAGTTAGAAATCACTTAATATAACTATCCCAAACGAAATGAGAAGTCCTGTGTGTCCAGGAAGAAGACAAGAACACAGATTTGGCAAAGAGTTAGGAATATCTGCTCCTGTGGCATATTTGACAGATATTCCAAGTGTCTGTGCTCTGAAATAGTTCTGCAACTGATGCTTTAACATGACCAATGACCATTATCGACTCATTTAGCGGTATAAACTGTCTCCATTTCCCCTGGTGTCATTTTTAAAGGCTAATATTTTCAAGTAAACAAATACCATGAAACTTAAACATCTGAGTATGAATTTGTTCATTAGGCTTTCCTAAGAGGAAGGATCCGAGATGCAGTAGAGCTCCCAGGTTTAGAAACAGTGAGGAAAATCTCATTCATCTCTCTCTTTTTTTATTTTTTTTGGAGACAGGGTCTCCCTCTGTTGCCCAGGCTGGAGTGCAGTGGCATGATCAGAGCTCACTGCAACCTCAAAATCTTGGGCTGAAGCAATCCTCCTGCCTCAGCCTCCTGAGTAGCTGGGACTATAGGTGAGTGCCATCATGCCCAGCTAATTTCTTTTATTTTTTGTAGAGACAGGGTCTCACTATGTGGCTCATAATGGTCCCCAACTCCTGACCTCAAGTGATCCTCCCACCTCGGCCTCCCAAAGTGCTAGGATTACAGGTGCGAACTACCACACCTGGCCACATCTATCTTTTGAGAAGTTGCTGTAATCTTCTATTAACTCTTATGGCTTCTATATTATATTTTCTAATGACATTTTGTCTGATTATTAACAAATGATTATTCCATGAAAATATACTCTCTATAGAAAAAAACTAAAATAAATAAAAATCACCCATAATCCCACTATTGTAAGATTATTTTGTTCTCTTATCTATGCATATATATCTATTGCACAAATAAAATTAAGACATATAAAATATAGTATTTTATCTTTTTGAACTTCACAAAATATCCTGAACAATTTTCATGTCCTAATTTTTAACGACTGCATAATAATGCATCCATTGAACTTACCATATTGTTGCACATTGAGGTAATTTCAGCATTTTTGCACTACATAGGAATAATGATATAATTAATATTCTAGTGTGTACATATGTGACTGCACCTGTCCTTTTTTTTTATGACTAATCCCAGAAAAAACATTCTGAAAATTACCAGAGGACATAGAAGCATTTGGACAGATCTCTCCAAGGGATAAAGCCATTTGCCTGTTTTTCATGCAGATAAGGATGCTGTGATGTCAATCACCTGGACCACATCACCATAATAATAATGGTGTTTGTTGAGTATAAAATAAACAACTCAATGCTTTCTGATGTATATCATCTCTTTTTACTTTTTCACCTACCCTGAAAGGTGGAACTGAGCTCAGAGAAATTAAGTGACTTGTCTGAGTCACACAGTTTTGGACAGAGCCATCTATTTACTTATTCTTTCAACAAATAATTATTCAGTGCCTTCTATATGTCAGGAAATGGTCTATGTTTCTTCTATAATTCTGGGCACTGAGGATACAGGAGTAAGTTTAAAAATATCCCATTTTTGCTCTTGTGGAATATAAAGTTCAGTGGAATCAAACTCATTCCTCCCTGACTCCATTAATTGCAGTGCTATCTTGCATTCTGGATTATCGTCTTTTTTTTTCACATTAATACTGAAAAGGTGGCCTTTTGGTGAGTCGTTGGTGGAAATGCTTCTTTTTGGGAAGATGTAGAATGTGCGTTTGCACCCAGAGCCACCCGTCATGGCTATGCTGGAGAGAGCCACTTGTGAAAGGAAGCTATTTCAATCAACACTAGGGGCACTGATTAAAAATATTTATATTCATTATGAGTTGTAGCTTCAGAGATTTGGGGAAAATTTTTAATTACTTCTTTTTAGAAATTTTTGCCTTTAGTCCAGTAAGGACCTCTCCACCTTCCTCTGAACCACATATACTTTACTCTCATTGTAAATGGCTAGACAGTAAAGTGTTGTGGAAAAGGTTCTGGGTTTTAAGACAGGTTAAATGAACTACTTCATTGAATGTTAAGAAGCTCAGGTTCCTGACACTCTGCTGCCTGGTATGTTAATCCGTGATGACCACTGCATTTTCCTTTACTGCTTCTTAAATCCTTCACCATGATATGATCAAAATGCAATAAATGTGGAATGAGGTTTCCTTAGCCCATAACTGCCATGGATTTGTCATTTGGTGCAGAGACAGTTGCCTTTTGGGGCTTTAAAGCTGTGTTCTCTAAAGGCCCTTTTCGGTCCTTTCAGGTAGTGGCATGACATGCATGAAGGCCAAGATCAGTTGTAGATGTACAATGGATACTTTGCTACTGCTAATGTCAATACTAATAAAGCATTAGTATTTTATAATAAACAGCACAATGATGAGGATGCTGAAGCTGCTGCTGCTAAGCTAATACGTACGAGCACTTTCTGTGTTTCAGGCATTGTGTTAAATGTTTTACATGGGTTATTTCACGTGAATGGATAGAGGCCAGTATCATCTTCATTCCACAAATGACCACTTAGAGAAACTGCCCACATTCCCATGATTAGAAAATGGCAGAGCACAATCTATAGATGACAGAATCAGAAAACTTGAGTGTTTAAAGCAACTATAGAGACAATCCAGTTCAACGACCCATATTAGGGGTAAAACAAAAAATCAAGGTTGAGGAGTTTCCATAACTGACCACAGCTACACAGTGGGCTGCTGAGCTTTTTCTTGGGTCTGGGTTTCCTGAGGTCTAGGCTATGCTTCTACACCACAGATGCCTTCTTGTCCATGCTCAATAGCTGATTTTTTTTTGTCAGGTAGTATTTGGAGTAATCTAGTGCCATGCTTACATTCTTGGGCTCCAGAGTTAAGTAGACCTGGGTTGAACCCTTGCTCTACCACTTAAGAGTAACTTTGGACAAACTGTTTAATCTCTCTAAATTTCATTGCTTTTCTCTGTAAAATTGGGACAACCATTGACCTCAGAAGGTTGTTATGAGAATCAATAAGGTAATGCATATTATGCTATCTCAGCCCTCTGCCTTGCACATCACATTTGCTCATTGAGTATTAGCTGTTAGTACAACAGTACAATCTAGAATTTGGTAAACAGACCTCCATCATACAACGGGTCACTGTAACATCAATGTGGCTATACTAGGGTTAAATCGCATTCGTCAAAGTGGCTGAACCCAGGATAGCACAGGCCTGATAAAATTCAATGAGCTCATAAAGCAGATATGAATTATGCCTCCTCTAGCATTATAAATTGAATTCACTCTATCTAATATCATCAGACTTTACCCTAAAAGACAGGGGAATACTGTAATTGTAAATGACAGCTGAAAAGAATAAAGGCCACCATCCTGGAAATAAATGTCAGTAGGAAGCCAGGAGCCCTTTTAGTCATTAATTTGAATGAAAGTTTTCCCCAGCAATGCTTACAGGAGTACGTTAGAAATACAGTC
>NW_012152807.1:414911-422826 GCF_000956105.1 Propithecus coquereli
TCTATTAGCCGAAATCTCCTCTTCTCCTAAATCATTCCCTTCTGGTATATGTCCTCTCCTCAAGTTCAGAGTTGTTACTAAATATTTGGAGATACCTCTTCAGAAATCAAAAAAATATATCTAATACAAATATTTAATAGAAAAAAACTAACTAAATAAACTAATTAATAGCTATTTAGGGAGCTTTTATGATACCTGTAATGTCACAACTTTTAAGCATCTATGGATTTCATCAACCCTCACCCTCACCCCTGGTGCTGAGGGGGACATACATGGCCTTATGCTTGGTGTATCAGTCAGAATATTATTTAGCATGTAGCATGACAATTTAAAGATGCCCTGGCATTCTATAATTGCAGGAGAATTTTCAAAATTTAAATGGTGCAGTCCTACAATCTGTGCTGCTAACAGTGCCAGATTCCGTTTGTGGACTTCTCTGCTCCCTTTAGAGTTGGTAAAACCTTGAAGGCAGGGACCAACTTTTGCAGAACCCAGCAGTAGTTAGAACAGGGAGTATTAAAAATGCTTAACCTGAATGTGCAAATAAATATTTAGTCAGTTCTCAGCTTTTAAGAAATTAGAAAATGAACTTGCTCTAGTAATGTCCTTGCAAACTTGTGCTTAAGTTTTTAGAACTCTATGTACCTTAAAACATTTTCTTCCTGTAATTTCCCTGTTCCTTTCTATCTAGCTGAGGCCCTGTGCTATACTTCTCAAAGTTACCACTTTCTCCTGCAGACACCTCTGTCCCTGGCCACAGCTAGAGTCTGTTAAGTGGTTATGAAGAACTTCCAAAGTCAAAATCTTGGTTGCACCCAAGACCAAGATCGCACCCAAGACCAAGATCCCACCCAAGACCAAGATCCCACCCAAGACCAAGACCAAGGTGAAGACAGTTATGGGGTTTGGGGTGCCTTCATGACCATCTAGCATGAGTATGATCACAGACATTAAGGGGAAACCACTAGGGTAAAAAGAAACTCAACTTTTATTTCAACACAAAAAAATTTCAGTATAGTCAACAATTGATCTACAAAAAGCTATTTAAAAATCATAGGATTAACCTGTCCATTTTCGGAGCATCAAAGTTGATCACTGAGAACTAGAACTGGCTATAAATTTCTATTCTAATATTCCTAGGTGTTTGAACACATAGCAGATCATTTATTCTTTCTTAGTCTAAGTTTTCTCATATGTATATTGACCTCTAAGAAATACTGACATTGCAGGTAAATAAAACAAATGAAAATTAAAATAGACGACGTATGAACAAAACCAAATAAACTCTAAAAACTGGATATAATCAACATATTGGGTATTTCACTGCATCTAAAATCTTCGTTAATCACCTCCTGTATTCTCTCAACACACTCCTGGGGTCAAAGTGGTTAAATATGAATTGCAGATCAAAAAGAAGAAAAGGTGGGAAAAGACTTCCCTGGATATTGTCACTAGAAAAGGAGTGAGAGCTGGGTGATCAAGATTCAACTCAGCTGCCCGAGTGTGAGGATGTAGACACATTCTGAGCTGCCGGAGGGCTCAAGATCACCTGGGATGAAGTGGAAATCCAAAGTGCAAGGCGAAGGTCTCCTCCCTCCAGCTCTGCTCTCTGACCATATGGAAGAAGGAAATTACATGAGATTTGCAGTCAGAAAAAAAAAAAAAAAAGGCTCACGTTTCAGCTCTACTACTAACAAAGAAATCACTGAAATGTTCTGCTCTGAGTCTCAGTCTGTAAAAATGTGGGAAATAATAGTGTCTTATAGTTAAGAAATGAAAACTAATTAATATTATGTATATAAAGGTCCTAGCACAATACTAGGCGCTCTACAAGTTTGATTTTTTTTTTTTAACATTCTTTCTTCAAGTTACTTATGCCGATTTTGCAAAAAGAGATTGTCCAAATTTAGCAGCAAAATGCTTTCTGGGGTTAGGCCCGAGTTTTGAACCTTTATGGGAATGCATGTAGAGTGCTTGCATTTGGAGAGCCTTCGTAAAAGGATTTTCCCAACTTTATGTGAGAGAGAGGGTCATCTGGGCAGGGTCATTTTGTCAATTATGACACAATTAAGTTCTATAGCTACCCAAAAACATTTACGGAAAAATAAAAGACAACAGTGCCCTGGGAGAAGGCCTGCATATTAATTTTCTATTGCTGTGTAACAAATTATCATAAACTTAGTAACTTGAAACAACACAAATTTGCTATGTCACAGGTCTGTGGGACAAGAGTCTGTCATGGCTTAGCTGTGTTCTCTGATCAGTCTCCTACTCAAAATGGCAGCTGGCTGTGGTTCTCATCTGGGCCTTACAGACTTCTTCCTATCTCATTCAGGTTGTTGGCAAAATTCAGTTTCCTGTGCTTGGAGGACTGAAGTTCCTGTTGCCTTGCCAGCTATTTGCTGAGTGCTTCTGGCTCAGCTTCCTTCTCAGGGAGTTTACTCTGTCTCCAAACCAACAAAGCCAAGGCCTCCTGAGTCCTCCTCACACTTTGATTCTTTCTGACTTCCCCCTCTGTAAAGGGCTCATGTGATTAGATCAAGCCCACAAGGATAATCTCTGTATCTTAAGGTCAACTGATTTTGGACTTTAATTGTATCTGTAAAATCTCGTCTCAGCAGTACCTTGATTAGTATTTGATGGAATAACCAGGAGACAAGAATCTGGAGTGGCCATCTTTAGATTCTACCTACCTGTTTCTTTTTAATATGCATTGAATTTGGTTCTCATAGAGTTTCTGTTTAACAACAGTCTTTTCTACAGTTACATTCACAAGTTTATCCACCACAGCTAGCAACTACATTTCTTGGGCCCTTAGTTTAACTAGATTTGAAAGGAATATATCCCGTCAAGGCTGTAGACTCAGCAGTGTAAATACCAGCTGTGTTGGCAAAATTGAATATTCTTTTTATGAGTGCTAAGAATAGTATTCCATATGCCAAGTGTGCCTTGTCTAGAGCAGAAGTCTTCCTATTACTAAAGCAGAAATACATTTTATTTTAGATTTTATTAATTACTTAGATCCCCTCCCTCCCTTCCTTCCTTCCTTTTTTCCGAGGCAGGATCTTGCTGTCACCCAGGCTGGAGTGCAGTTGTGTGATCATAGCTCACTGCAGCTTCTAACTCCTGGGTTCAAGGGGTCCTCCTGCCCCAGCCTCCTGAGTAGCTAGTACCACAGTTGCACGCCACCATCTGCAGCTAGTTTTTAAAAAATTTTTTTTAGGAACAGGGGTCTCATCGTGTTGCCCAGGCTGTTCTCACACTCCTGGCCTCAAGTGACGCTCTCGTCTCAGCTTCCCAAAGCACTGGGATTACAGTTATGAGCCATTGCAACCGGCCATCACTTTTAAATTGGCTTGACATCAGCCTAATGATATTGACAAAAAAAAACACAAAAACTAAATACAAAAAATTCTACTTAAAAGAAACATGCGGTGTTTCAATCTAAAAGAATAAAATACAGTAGGCACTGCCTATCACAGGTTCCACATCCATGGATTCGACGAAACATGGAATGAAATATTAAAAAAAATCCTATAAATAACAATAAAAATTAAAAACAGTACAGTATAACAATTTACATAGTGTTTACACTGTATTAGGTATTATAGGTAATCTAAAGATGATTTAAAGTATGTGAAGGGATATACATAGGTTATATGCAAATATTATGCCATTCACATGTAGGACTTGAGCATCCCTGGATTTTGGTATCTAAGAGGCATCCTGGAACCAATCCCTTGAGAATACAGGGGGATGACTGCATTGAGATGATAGCACACACAGACATAGACCCACACATACATGGTTGTATGAGGATTTTTTCTCTGGAGCTTTGTAATGACTTATTCTCTCTCAATCTAATTTTCCTTATCCCCACCAAATTGGCTAGATTCTAGCCCCTTGATTATTTCATGTTGCCTATCATCTCTGGACTTATTATGTGCAATTATAAATTTTCCTCATTGTGTAAGTCATTCTTCATTGATTGATCTTTTTTTTTTTTTCTTTTTCTACTTATAGTCAGAAGCATCCTAACATAAGCCGTGACCTTGCTGTCATGGTATTATACTTTTCTACAGAATGAAAAAATAAAAATGAGTTCACTTTATAGATTGCTGGACAAACGTGTAATCTATAGATTACAGTGGTGGGTGCGCATATGCAGTTGATTTGACTTGTCTGGGTCCAGATTTTTTAAAAACCTGTTCTAAAGTATATCTGAAGAAGCTTTGAGGGGTGTAAGGACTGGGAAAGAATAAAAATGAGTTTTAATGATCATCCATGGTCTGTTGGGCACTGAGCAGTGGTGTAAGAGATATGAGTTCTTGTCAAATCTTCGTAACAAGTAGAAAAGGTAGATATTTTCTCTCATGATGTTTAAGAAATGAGCTCAGAGAAGTTTAGTTAAAAACCTTTCCCAAAGTCAGACAAATTTTAAGCAATGGGACTGGGATTTGAACAGGAGTTTGGCTACAGAGCCTTTACATCTTACTAAGCATAGTCCACTAAAGGCAAGTACACTTACGGAAAAGAAAAATAAACTAAGGAGAACTTTTGTCTCTTTCAAACCTTTTAATTCACTGTATTAGTCCTTTCTGTCTTGCTATAAAGGCAATACCTGAGGCTGGGTAATTTATAAAGAAAAGAGGTTTATTTGTCTCATGGTTCTGCAGACTGTACACACATGGCACCAGCATCTGCTTCTGGTGAGGGCTTTCAGGAAGCTTCCAATCAGGGTGGAAGGTCAGGGGGGAGCAGGCGTGTCACATGGCGACAGAGGAAGCAAGAGAGGGAGGAGGGGGTCCAGGCTCCTTCAAACAACCAGCTCTCTCCTGAACTAATAAAGTGAGAACTCACTATCACAGGGACGGCAGCAAGCCACTCATGAGGGACCTAACCACCGGCATGGCCCAATCACCTCCCACCAGGTGATCAAATTTCAACTTGAGATTTGGAGGGGCCAAACATCCAAACCATACCATTCACTAAAACACAAACCATTGATCATTTATTCAACAAATATTCATATGCCAAGCACCTGACTCAGCACAGGGGCCGTAACAGTGAACCAGCAGGCACGGCCCCCATCTTTTCAGAGTTTACAGTCTATGGAGGAAAAGGCATTATTCAAATACTCATTCAAACAAATATATATTGAAACCCATCAGGGCAAAACAACATGAAAACTGGAATTGCTTTCTATAAATAAATTCGAATGTCTCAGCTGAGGAGATGAACAGTACTTCAAGTTCTCTGGTCATCTGCTCTTGTGAGGAAAGCGTAGAGCAGGTCAGACCCAGCTCTAAACACATTTTATTTATACATCTCTTTACCTTTCCTTTCTGATTAGCAATTCTGAGAAAGGAATAATTAGTCCCCCTTTCACGAATTTCCCCCTTAGTGAGCTACAAGTTCCAGAAGCCCTGAGTCTCTGAAACTTGGCCGAAAGTCAAAGGAATGTTTATTCTGCTTGATTAAGTATTGTGGCAAATACTTGAGATAGTCCTACCCTCCTTTCCCTTCCCCTGTTGGTTTTTCTGAGGCTCTTCCCCGAAGGGAACAATTACCACGGGTCACAGAAGCTGCCTGAAAAAAAACTGTGCCTAAAATTGTAATGTTTCCGTGCTCTCAGGTGGGGTAGTAACACCTCCCTCTCCTCCCGCTTCCAGGCAGAATTGCCCAAGAGGAGGCCCCGGGCCTGGTTACTTTCAGCAAGCTGTAGCAGGACACTTCCAAAGGGCTGTCTGAAGCTTGGATGGTGCACAGGATGAGCTGGCCTGGAACATTCTCAGTGTTTTATTATAATATTGAGGCACCAGAGGGCAGTAGTGTCTTCCACGACAGCTGGAAAAGCGCTTTCTAGTTCTTTTTCTTTAGGAGTTGTGCTTTCTTTCCCTATGCCTGGTGCATGTCTGGGTAAATTTCTTTCAAGAAAGCTATTTTCTTTTTATGAAAGGTGACAGTGAGCCTCATTCCCACATTAGATATCTAGAAAAATCAACTATTTCAGGGAAAGGCCCAGAGACTCTCTCCTCCATTCCGGATAATTACATTTGGAGTAAATCAGTCTAAATTTACAATCGCTTTTTTGGCACTTGGACCGACCTTAATTTTAGTCACGAAAATTTGTAGGTCTAAGAAAACAAGTAAAAAAAGCATGACAACACAACAAAAATTGAGTCTGAAAGCCTTATAAAATTATTGAGTATGTGAGCTGTCAAGTCAGGATGTTTGATTCTGCTTTGCTGTTTTGCAGGGGAATATTTTAAATCTTTAAAATGAAAATAATGCTACTGATTATATTGAGATTATTATGAGTCTTAAATAAGGATAACCCATGTACAATATTTAGTGCAGTGTCTAACATGTATAAACACCCACTGCACATTACCCATGCTAGAGATTGTTTAATCTCAGAGATTTTTGGAGTACCAAACAAATCTTCCATTTTCTTAGATATTACTCTAAATTGTAGCTTTTGGAATTTGACAGCCCCTGGCTTACGGTCTACTCGTATCACTTACTAGCTGTGGGACTTTGAATAAATTACTTAACTTCTTCAAGATGGGTTTTCTCATCATTCATTTGTTCATTCCATATTTTTAAAAACTTATTATATGTCAGAGAGTGTAATAAGATATGAGGGTAAAACAATCAACAAGACACATGAGGTCCCTTAAGGCACGCACGAAATGAAGGTCTGCACAAATAATCATTCAGTGACAGTTGTGATAAGTGCCACACGCAAAGTGTGGAAGACCTAATCTAATCCAGGAAGGGCTGTAGGGAAGGCTTCCCCGAGGAAGTGACATTTAAACAGAGACCTACAGAATGAGTAGAAGTTAGTTAGAGACAGAGCTGGGGAGAGGTCCAGGGACCAGCCTGTACAAAAACTTGTGAGGTCATCAAGGACGGAAGAGGGCGTGGCAAATGTGCCTGGGGTATGACAGTCTTGAGACAAGGTTCGCTGATTCAGTCCTGCTAGCTGTGTTGAGAATCTGGGTCTTTAACATTCCTAAGATAGGAAGAATTTAGCTGTTTTACAGGGCTCTGGAGAAGATTAAGTGATGATTCATATGAAGTACCCAGCAAAATCTCAGTAAAGTATTTACTTAACACATAATTGTTTGGCATCTGCTCTGTACCAGGCTCCCTGCTGTAAACTGAACAAACAGAAAAGAAAACACAGACAAGGTCTTGCCCTTGTGGAATCTCTCCACTGATCAGCTATTATGTTCTTTGTGCATGTGAATTTATTTCAGTTGAACAGGAGTTTCAACATATCTGGGAATTAAAGTCTCCTGCTTCCATCTCCCCAAATTAAAAATACATACATACATACATACAGAATAAGCTTACATTGCCATGGATTACGCTGTGAATAACTCAGGATTATTAATTTGTATGTAGTAGTTACTTCTACATTTTTCTTTGCTTTTGCTAATGATTAATAATGGTGATGGTCATTTTACAATGTATATACTTGTACATGGTGCAGACGATTAGGATGAGTCTCTATACTGCTGAAAGTGTTAATAAGGCCTCCGTTCTACTATGTTAGGAGCTAAGCATCCTCTGGAGGGCTGGAAGCCTGGGAAGCTGTTAGATGTAACTAATGCCTGTATGGATATGTTTACTCTGAAAACTGAAATAGTCTAACTCATATTCTTGTCTGTTTACCTGTTCTAATATATTAAATATTGCAGCTGGGCACAGTGGCTCACTCCTGTAATCCTAGCACTTTGGGAGGAGGGAGTTCAAGATCAGCCTGAGCAAGAGCGAGACCCTGTCTCTACTAAAAGTGGAAAAAAATTAGCTGGACGTAGTGATTTGTGCCTGTAGTCCCAGCTAGCTACTTGGGAGCCTGCGGCAGGAGGATCACTTGAGCCCAGGAGATTGAGGTTGCAGTGAG
>NW_012152807.1:423006-434245 GCF_000956105.1 Propithecus coquereli
AGATACAAATCTTGACTTCTCAAAAATGTCCAGAAACTCCAGGCATATAAAAGAACTATCAAATCATAAAAATTCTACCACTTTCACTTTCAATTTAAATCCGCACATTTTTTGTTTTTAGATCTCATAGATATTCTAGCCATTTATTTGCAAATATGGTGAAGGTATTATTTCAATCGACAAGAGATCCTC
The DNA here is from genome assembly GCF_000956105.1 of Propithecus coquereli. NCBI lineage: Eukaryota > Metazoa > Chordata > Mammalia > Primates > Indriidae > Propithecus > Propithecus coquereli. The sequence goes on from NW_012152807.1 coordinate 423,199, forward strand.
TTCAAAATTCATGTTATATGAGTTTGTGATAACAGTTCTTACTCTCCCTAGTGAGGTATAAAGCTAAAGGCTTTATGTTTTTGTTACATAATAAGGAACAAATAATGCATGTTTTTTTCAGTGTCTCATGGATATTTTCATTTTCTGGTTCATTGGTTCTTAACCTTAGTGCTTCCCAGAAGGAAATTAGTATTTGGATTTAAATCATGGGAGCTTTATCTTCTGTTTCTTATTATCTTTGTTGGGAGATAAGAAACCTGGAGTGGTTTGTTCCCTATATTACCTCTCAAAATATTATAAACATCCTTGGCTTTTCTATAGCCCAATGTACCTATTAAGATAATTCTCAGCTGAAAATGTATTATTTTTGTCACAATTGGAATGACTATATTTTACCACTTATTTCTAATTATACTTTAATTCCCTCAACTAATGTCCTTCTTTAAGGACAATTTCTTTCCCTAATTCTACCACTAGAAAATGAGTTGTTGCATCTTACCACGAGTATGTTTTATTTTTTCATTTTTCCATTTTATGCCACTGTGTCAGGCACTGTCCATTGTGTGATACATTTGTGCTGGCTGAACAAGTCCAGCTTATCAGTTGAGAATAATGAACCAAATATTATAGTAGATTATAAATTAATAAAGAGGAGCACAGTTATTAGAGGTCCATGAAGCAGCCCAGGAAGAAGCAGTCAGAGATGTACAAGGAGAGGCAGCAGATTATATCAAGGCAACTATGGAAGAAGAGACATTCAAGGAACTCACAGCCTCCACTCTCAGACTTAGACAGTTCAATTAGGTCCATGAGGAGGAAGTGTTAAAAGTGTGGACTCTGGAAGCAGGCTGTGTGAGTTTATATGCAGGCTCCACTATTACACGAGCTGTGTGACCTTAGGAAAGTTTATTAACTTCTCTGTTCCTCAATTGCCTTATCTCTGAAATGGGACCAATAATAGCAGACCTATCCCATAGAGTTAATGCAATGATAACATGGACCAATATTTGTAAAATCTTAGACAAATTTTTAGTTCATAATAAGCACTAAATACATTTATTGACTTTAAATGAAGCAATTAATAAATGTCGTGATTGGAAAGTACCTCAAATTTGCAAATAAAAGACAATTTTGACATACACACAGATGATTAAAAGGAAACTGGGCAAATCTCAATAAGATCAGTGGATTATATCAATGTTAGTATCCTGATTGTGATATAGTACTATACTTTTACAAGATGTTACTATTCGGGGAAAAGATGTGGGAAGACCTCTTTGCACCATTTCTTACCGTTGCATGTGAATCTACAGTTATTCCAAAATAAAATATTTAATAGAAAATAAACCCACGTTGGTAACCATGGAAATAAAAGTGGTTTTGACCTAAGCAAGAGCAATTTAAATGACGTGGAAGAAGCAGAAGACAAGAGTTGAGGAATTAGTTGCAGGTGAGCGTTATAGACTGCGCTTAGACCAGTCTTTAAGGAATTGTATAAGAGGAGAATAAGAATGAGATTGGCCGATAGTTAGAGCGGGGTGTATATACACCTAAAGGTTGCTGGTGGTGGTGGTTTGGAATTAGTATGTCTTCTGACATATTTTCTTAAGGGTGCAAGAGACTCGACTAGCTTTACGGAATATAAGGAAGCAGCCAGGAGGGAGTGGGAGAGATGCTGAAGGGGGAGGAAGGAGAGCGATATCACAGATACAGGGAAAAGAGGGAGCAAGATATCAGAGGAGACTAAATAAATATTAGTCAAGTGCCAGGTATGCACTGGACTCTGTTCTAGGAATTGAGCATGTGATACTGATGGAATAAGACAGATAAAATACTTCTGTTCAGTGAGAAAATGAGACGGTTCTGTAGATACATTTACTGTTGGAATCAGAAGAGCTTAAAGAATGTAAAGTCATGTAACTGTAGTTAAGGATAGATGGCGAGACACTTGATCATGGATAAGTAAGAAGGCTATCAAGTTGAGTGTGAAAATTGTGAATTAGTGGTGATTCTCATGCATCTTCCCCCACCCCGCCGCCCCGTAGAAAGTAGTAGAGAGGGGAAGACAAATTTTGGCCTGAGTCAAAGTTTGGCTTTTACCATGCAGCTATTGTGATAGGCTGAAAACTAGTCTCTCAGAAGATATCTACCCACTAATGCCTGGAACCTTCAAATTTTACGTTATATGGCCAAAACAACTTTTGCATATGTAATTAATTTAAGGATCTTGACAGAGGAAGATTACCCTGGATTATATGAGTGGGCCCTACCTGCCACCCCAATTGTTCTTACAAGAGAGGGGCAGAGAGATGCGGTATACCTGCAGAGGAGGGGGCATAAGAAGATGGAGCAGAGAGATACTTGAAGATGTTGACCTTGAAAATTGGAGTGATGCAGCCACAAGCCAAGAAATGTTGACACCTACAAAAAGCTGAAAAAGGCAAGGAATAGGTTTTCCCCTGAAGCCTCTGGAGGAAGCATGTCCTTCTAACACCTTGATTTTGGCTCAGTGATATTGATTTTAGGCTTTTGACCTCCTCCAGCCTGTGTGTGAGAAATTAAATTTTCATGGCTTTAAGCCTCTCAGTTTGCAGCATTTTGTTATAGCAGCCATTAGGAAGCTAATACAGGTAAGATCATCGGACAAGGTTAAGGAAGTAGGGATGTTGAAGGGGTGTTTCTGGAGATCAGCCATATAGTACAGATTAGTGTGGAACTGGTGAGGTCTAGTTTGTAAACCCAATGAGTAGGATGTAGTGGGATTGAGGGCTCAAGTCAGATGAATGCGTAGAATGTTGTGGTCAAAAGGGTGAGACCATAATTTAAGATGTCAGGAATTAGGCAGTTTCAGGTAATGATGAGGTCCAAGTCAGGGCCATTGCAGTGAAAAGTGGAGTGGAAAAGAAAATAATGGCATTTAAAAAAAAGAAACACTGAAACTCAGGTGAGTGGCTGTCAGGTAGGTCAGCTTCATGGATGCTACTGTCAGGCCAGTGAACAAAGATTTTAAAGTCAGAGATCAAAGTCCTGAATGAGTGTGAGACAATAACTCTGGAGGTAATAATATAAGATACCCTGATTCTGGTTCTCTGGGGCTGGACTCTGCTTCACAACTTTCTTTGCTTTAGAGAGTGTCAATTCCCCATTTCACATGATAACTGGTGGGTCTTTCAATCCTGATACCCACCATTTTCCCTGGCCACAGGACTAGCTCAGTGGCCTAGCACAGGACTAGCAGGCTTGTTCAAGAACAATTCTCCATCCCCCAGGCCACGATGATTGGCTAAGGTATGTCATGATACTAAAGCCAGATCCTTCCTTGCTGGAGCTATCAGGGCTGAGAAAGGGAGAGTGGGAGAGAGCGAGCATCCTCACACTATTGTTGTAGTCCTGATCCAGCCATGCCTGATGCTATAGGTATTGCTATCTTAGGCATGTGGGACACCAAACCTTTTTAAATTAAGGTATTTTGAATGAGGCTTTTGTTACATTAACTCCAAAATATCCTAATTTATATGAGGATGGTATTCTTTTCCTGCTCTTTGTTCTTTACAGGATGGCTACAAAGGAATAAATGTAATCTTGTTTTTCTTGGTGTTCTGGAGCTTTGGGAGATACCAACCAGATACATGAGGGAGAGTTCCTATTTTTCTTAGTTATTGTTTCAGTCTTTGACCCCAAGCATAAGAAAGGATATATTAGTTTATTTTACAAACTTTATCTTCACAATAAGAAAAGTACAAGATTTAGAGCATTATTTCAAAGACCAGCAGGAAGCTGAAATGGTGTCAAAAATCCAAAAACAAAAACCCAAATTAATCTGCAAGAACATTTGAAATTTCAAGATAATTTAATTTCACAGTTGTTCTTGCTCATTCAAATCAAATCTATTCACCAGATCTCTATTAAACCCCTACTGTAAGCCAGGCACAAATAATTGAGTAAGATGAAAAATTTGAATTGACTTCCAGTTGCAACCTAACAATTATATGATATGATGAATTTCTTTGAGAAGTGAAAGTTGAAAGAACACTGAGCTGCGGCCCTAGCACAACCATTAATTAGGAATACAGAAATATAATGGTTTAGTATGGATAAATAAATAGGGGATAATATAAAAATAAGATTCTGTTTAATAGAAATTCAAAGACTTCTTAATTTTTTTTTCTCTTGAGATTGAGTCTCACCCTGGTGCCCAGGCTAGAGTGCAGTGGCATCATCATAGCTCACAGCAACCTTAAACGCCTGGCCTTGAGTGATCCTGCTGCCTTGGGCTCCCAAAGGTGCTGAGATTATAGGTATGAGCCACCATGGCGCCCGGACTCAGCTACCTCTTACTTCTTTCCATTATCTGCTAATTAAGAGTCTGAGTTTTATTACTGGGAAACTACAAAGGATCCATTCCATCGACCACCCCCATCCTGCCTTTTTTTGAGCCCCTACCCTATGTCTGAAACTGGGCTAGGCACTGAGAATACAATGGTGAAAGTGGGCAGCCCCTTTCCTGCTCCCGGCCCCTTAGTGTCTGTCAGGCGATTTTGAGGTGTCACAGGGTTTATCCACTTTACTCTTTATGTTTAATAGGTGATAAAATTAACATTCAGACATTTGTGTCCTAAAACAATCCAAGGCTGTCCCTCCTAAATTAGTACATTATTTTTGTTTTAGCCACCTTAGAGTAGAATTTCTAAGTTCTAACCAATTCGCTGTTCAAATAACTGATAATTAATCCTAGAACATTAGTTTGCTTGAGTTGGAAAGGCCCATCATATTCAAGTGTCCCATTTTTAATACAAGGAAACTGAGACAAAGGATGTTAAATGATCTACTTCAGGTCATAACTTGACAGGCAAGAAGAGAAGCCATTTCCTCACTCTTAGCCGAGTGTTTATTTGGCTAAACTATGCTATGAAAGACAGAAATCAAAGAAGAAAAGAGTGATAACCAGGTTTAAAGACCTCTTTCCTTCTTCCTCAAAAACCTGGGAAGTAATATTCTTTACATTTGTGGTTATTAGACCACCTGAGCAGCCAAATTTAGGACTCTCATTTGAGAAGTACATTTAATTATTAAAAAAAAATTCCTCCCATCTTTTTTTCCTTCCTTCCTTGTCTCCTTCATTTTTCTTACTTTCCCTCTTCTTTCTTTTATTCTTTCATTACACAAACAATCATTTATTCTATCCAAAGTTATGGAATGTGTAGGGTGGGTGTTCTGGGCACATGGGATCTAAAAACGTGCCAGACACATTGCTTGTTCTCAGTGGGTTCACAATCCAGTGGAGAGGAAAGATGCACAAATGAATCATGATAAAACAGTGTGATGTGGGTATTATGGTCCATCACGGAAGGAGTGTTGACTCTGTACTAGGGAGGGGAGAATTAAGAGCCGGGAGATGAGGAAAGATTTGTAGGGAGGAAAATGCCGAAGGTTTGTTAGGAATTTACCAGATTTTGAAATAAAGGAAGGACATTCCAGCATAAGGAACACCACCTACAGAGGCAAATAGGATTTTCTGCATGTCCTTCCCTACCCCCAGCCCGGAGTCTGGGGATATACATCATTAGGAAGAGATGCAGCCTGGCAGAGAAGAAGCACTATTGGACTATGCTCAATCATCTGTTTCTCAACTGTAAGGCAGGGCTAACAAAGCATCCTACATTGGCAGAGGATTAGGATGGGGAAAGAGGTAGAAGTAAGGCAAGAGGAATGGGCAAGGCAACTATCAGTCCATGAGATTGGACAGGTAGCTAGGACCAACTCTTACCTGTGTAAATGCACACTGCTTCTTCTACAGATTAGTAACTACAAACACTTCCCTACTTTTTTTTTTTTTTCCTTTTTTTGCTACTGCATGCTTCTTTGACAACTGCTGCCAACCTTGGGAATAGACTTATAATCCACTTGCTTGTCAAATAGCTCAGCAGATACCACTTAGGAAGATGGAATTAGTGCTCCCAGATGGAGGGGGAACATTGTCCAAAATCAATTATCTGCGACGATGTGTGCTGATATACCTGGCAATTAACTTCGATCACTGGAAGTTTGTTTGATAATATGCACATTTCTCAAGATATTCTGGTTCTAAGTTGATTGAGATAATTTCAGAGCACAATGGGGGTAATCTATTTTACATTACATTTAATGTGAGTTTTGGAAGAGTTTGATAAAATGCCAAGACTTCGGCTGTTTTTCTCAAAGAAACTCACAATAAAGGATAGAATGTAATTAGAAATTTAAAATTTTCTTCATTATAATCTTCTATATTTTCCCATGTTTCTATAATGAGCATTAATTAGTTTTATAGTTAGAAACATGTAACACATTTATTATAAAAACAAGAAAATCACCATCACTATCAACAATATTACCTCGGTAAGTTTCCGTCCTGTTCCCTTATAAAGTTGCAAAAATCAAAAAGATAATTTTTTGCTTATCTAAAATGCACACTGTGATTTCTAATATCTCCAGTCATTGGCAATTTCTTGCAAGTGTTTTTCTCAGACTTTGGGGATATAGTGGATGGGTTGAGAGAAAAGGTACGATTCGTTGGAGAGAAAACACTATTAGTCTAGAAATCAGGATAGGTTACAGTTTTTTACCTCTTTCTTATCTATTACATAGCCTAGAACAATTCCTTTACTATCATAGCATCTGTTTTGTTAACAAAAGTTGGGCCTAATAAAATATCCCCCTTCTACCAGACAGGGTGACTGAAAAGAAGTACAAATATTTTGTACGCTCTAAGATGCTATATCCAGGCAAGTTGTTTTTAAGGGCAATTATTCATAGTCGTAAATACTGCTTAGAGACTTACTGTGAGGGGCATTGGTCTAGAGATCTACTTATTGTACAATTAGCAAAGGGACCCTTTTGAAATGTTGGTGTATAGGCAGACAGTTTAGATACAAGCAACTGGAAATGGTCAAACTGTAATATCTATCCTTACTCACATTTTACACCTGGAAAGGCAGTTTTCATCTTTCATAATAATAATGACATTTACATCTATAAATTCCCTTTCAAATGCCCACATCTCCCAACCAATTTACTCTGAGCAATTTATTTTTGGACAATTTTATTCAGATGAAAATAGTTTATTTGAGCACTCTGGATTTGCTGTCTGAGGAATGCTATATGAGAGTATTAAATGCTATATTATATTTCTGATGTTTTTTTAAAGATTTTCTTTTCTGCCTGAAATTTAATTTTCCTTTTAGCTTTTTTTTTTTCTTGCTCTTCTCATATTGATTTTATTTTGTAGCACTATTAAAGAAGTGCTCAATGAAAAGCCTTTTTGGAAAGAACCTAGATAAGTATGTATCTCTACGTACATTTAAGTGCATTAACTTTTAGTGTAAGACTATTATGTAGTGATTAATTTGCTACCCAAATTCTAATTCCTGCTGAATCAATAACCATTGTTCACAATTTTAAACACATTTTATTGATTTTTGAGTATTTAGATCATTAGTAGTTCCATGAATGTTAGCCATAATTCACCTTTAAGCTTACCATGTTCAAATTGTTTAAAAATCATTTACTTTTGTTCCTAGCATAATTTGTTTTTAATGGAAATTCTCACTTGGGACCTTGTTTCCTTTTAAAAGCAACTGTGTCTTCTTTATGAGATAATTGTCTGAGTGTCCAATTATATTTTCTTACTTAAGAAGGTTTTCTATCTGATTATATCTTATATAATCAATGGACCATTCTGCAAAGTGATACTTATTTTCCCTACCCCCTTATTTATAGGGGTTTTACTATATACTTCCTTCCACAGTATTATTAGAACATTCTTCCCTTAAACACTTTTCACTTAGTACTGTGATAGCTCATCTATGTATAGCTCATTAGATTGTAAACTCTGTGGGGAAAGGAACTTCTTTGCATATCATGCTCACTACTGTATTCCTGCATTTAGCATAGTGCCTAACAAGTAACAGGCTAGTTAATGTTTTGAATGAATTAATGAAGGAACCACAAACTACAAGAGACCGAGGAACAGATTTGCATATAAATACATAAATATATAATCCACATGACAATGAAAATGTTATGTTAAAAGTAAAACTCTGAAGTACATCAGACAAAATATTTAAAAAAATATTATCTAGGACACATCATGATTGCTGTTCTTATATTTGACGAGGGATAACTTGGATCTCAATCAACAAACTACTCTTTCTACCAAAAAGAGCGAACTGTAGGCCAGCTTATCACTGTAGTGCATAGTGGAAGATAAGCAGAGAACACATGGGTCTCAGGTCCTCTGAGGCAGATTCAGCTCTGAGAAAACAGATAGAAAAGCCAGTCTCGGCACGGTAGAAAGGGTAGGAATTCAGCATCTCATAGATGATATTGAAGGAAACAGAGACTCCTAAACAATGGGGTTATAAATAGTACATGCTCATGGAAAACTTTAATGAGTGTATAAACAAAAACTATGAATCTTATGCAAAGAGTAATAAGCCTCTGATTATATAAAAAAGGAATAGCCCAGTGAAATTATCAAGAAGAGGAGAAAAAGAAACCCCAAAGACAATTCAGTAAATCGTTGGTGAATTCAGAGCAAACAAAAATGGAAAAATATATCTTCTTATTCATGCAAAAGAAGAGACTCATAAGGATTTAAATTAAGAGTATGATAGTGAATAGGAAGAAGGAGTTGATATGTGAATTTCCTGATCATTGGGAAAAATATTTTGTCTCTATCCAGGCTTTCGCTAAATAAGCCAAGCATTAAGGGCTCTTTCCATAGCGTTCACTCAGCACTCAGCCCTTCTCAATGAATCCATTCATTTTCATACTACATTCTCAAGTTAAGCAATCAATTAAACAGGAACAACAACAAACAAAACTTCCACATATGTTATTATAGTTTTCTACTTAGACTAGGTAGACAGATCCTGTCTGTCTTTTGCAGTTGTAAAGGTATTGCCTCAGGTGAAAAAAGGAGAAAAGTAGGCTCTCCGTAACACCCTCCTCTTCAAGAATGCTATAACAATATTTATTTCTTCATGCTAAAAACTCTTTTGCTAAAACACTACTACACTAGCTTAAGAACCACATCTATCAATAAATGTTTCTAACAAAATTTCTGTAATCTGAGAAATCTCTAAGAGATACAGAACTCATATATTTAATATTTATGTTAGATAACAAGTATAAGAAAAACAAAGAAAATGAACATCTTCACAGACTCAAAAAAGTAAATAAATAAAAAATAAAAAAGAAAGAAAGACATTCCAGGTAAAGGCAAAACAATAAAACTTTTTAAAGGTAGTGTAGGAATGTTTGTTTTTTACTTCAAATTAACACTAACCATAAGTATTAGATTGCAAAAAATAGTGTGAATTTCTCTCCTTCCTGAATCCAGGCCCTTGGGAAGTCCCCTTCCGCATCTATGCTGGGTTTGGTCATGTGAATTTCTTTGACCAATCACAAAACTGCTGCAATCAGTGGCTTGGAAAGCATAGAGCATTGAGGCTTGCCCTGTTTTACTGCTCTTAGGACATCTGCTACTGCCATGTGGAGAAGCCAGGCTAGTTTTCTTGGCTGACAACTTGCCAACTATTATATATTTATGAGACACCATCCTAGATCAGTCAAACTCTAGCTAACATTGAAATAAAGATATCAGCTGAGCCATCAAAAGCAGAACTGTTCAGCTGACTCACAAAATTGTGAGCCAAATAAACACTTGTTGTATACAGCCCCTAAATATTGGGATGGGACTTATTAACCTACACAGTCATGTGAGCCAATTCGTCAAAATAAATTTCTATATATACATCTACATACATGCTATTGGTTCTGTTTCTCTGGAGAACTATAACTAATAAGGCAAAAAAAAAAAAAAAACCCACAAGATAAAATTCAATAATAAAAGTTACTCAATTGATATAAAAGAATCAGAAAAAGAGAGAAAAAGAAGAGATTATAGAAAAAGAAAGCAAATAGCAAAATGACATATTTAAACCCATCCATATCAATAATCATCTCATATGCCAATGGTATAAACACCACAAATAGAAAGCAAAGATTGTCAGGTTAAAAAAAAAGCAAGACCCAATTATATGCTACCAACCTACTTTAAAGATAGAGGCATGATTACATTAAAAGCAAAAGGATGGACAAACTATACCATTCAACGTTAGTCAAAAGAAAGTTGAAACAGTTAATATTAGACAAAGTATTAATAGATTTCAAAGCAAATAACATTAACTATAGTGAAAATAGGCCTTTTATAATGACAATGTATGAATATATCAAGAGCACACAACGATCTTAAATATTTATGGACCTAATAATATTGTTTCAAAATATGAGATAAAATCTGATAAAATTACAAGGAGAAATAGACACATTTAAACGACAGTCATAAATTTCAGCACACTTATCTCAGTGATTGATAGAAATTTAGAAAGAAATTCAGTTGGATATAGAACACTTGAGCAACACAATCTACCAACTTGAACTAAATAATCCATATGTTGGTAAGAATATGGATCATATAAAACTATCATGTACTACTAATAGGAATAAAACAGAGTATAAGCACTTCATAAAGTAGTTTGGCAATATCTTAAGAAACTCTGTGATCCAGACACTGAACTTTTATACATTTAACTAAGAGAAAAGATAGCATATGTCCGTATGAAGTCCTATACATGAATGTTCATAGTAGCATTATTTGTAATATCTTTAAATTGAAAATATCCCAAATGTTCATTGCCAGGTGAATATATAAACAAATTATGGTATATGCCTATAATGAAATAATACTCAGCAACACAAATAAATGAACTAATGATACACAAAACAACATGAATGAATTTAAAAAGGTTTAGGCTGAGTGAAAAATTCAGATTCTAATGTTTATAGCAGCACAGTTCACAATTGCAAAGATGTAGAAACAACCCAAGTGTCCATCAATACATGAGTGGATTCATAAAATGTGGTATATGTATACCATGGAGTACTATTCAGCTTTAAGATATGATGGTGATATAGCACCTCTTGTATACTCCTGGAAAGAGCTGGA